>NC_057801.1:733823511-733889424 GCF_018294505.1 Triticum aestivum
AACTAGTTGAATTAATAGAACTAATGTATTTTTAGTAAGAAAATTAATATAACTAGTTGAACTAGTTTATTTTTAGAAAGAACTAGTTTATTTCTATTTATAGTAAGTTTATTTTTAGTAAGAACTAGTTGAATTAATAGAACTAGTTGAACATGTCACATTTGTTGTTATTTTTTTAGTTTAAGCAATTAATGATGTTATATGTATGATACTATTCGGGATGTATTAGTGATAACTTATAGGGTTTTTGTTTTTGCAGAAATTAAGGAGCCCGTCCATCATCCCCGCCGTCGTCCCCATCACCGACCCCCTCCGACCTCGAGGTGAGACCAGCCAAATCTCCATGTCAATATTAGTCCTATAAGATATGGTGTAGATAAAAACATGTATATCTTGTGTTTCTCAAATAGGCCTATGTAGATAAAAACATGTATATCCGAGTGGCCTATGTTTTGTCGGAGTGTTGATTAATTTCGGTTCCGGCAAATTTCAGGTGCTCGATATGTCCTATTTTAGCAAAGGTCATGCCGGAATTTTCCGTGAATTTTGGCATGACTTGTGCTAGAATATGTAGGAAATATCGTGTGGCCTAGATTTTCTAGAAAGATAATTAAACGATATTTCGGGTTGACTTTAAGATTGTCGATGCCAAAGAATCCCGAGTGTTGTCATGGGGATCATTTCTCCTTTTTCTTCGGGTGCAAGACCTTTGTCATGCACTAGGGGAAGGAGTAACGACCATCACCGACGGTCGCAAATGTCAGAGAGGAATCAGTGAGGGAGAGTATCCACCATATATGAGAGGACGAAGAATCCCGACTGTTGTCGTGGGGGGTAGCTTCTCCTTCATTCCCATGTGCTAGACAATTTGGTGTAATGCACTCAGGAATGAAAGGAGGAGCTACAATCACCGACGGTCGAATATATACACCACGTGAGCTGAGAGTTTTCAAGAAAAGACTCGACAGACCCATAGTCAACCCATGATGAATAATAATGATCTAATTTAGTTTTTGTAGTACATATATTTAATTGTACAAGTTTAATCTTTGAATTATGAACATAGGAAATGTCGTTGGACGAAGAAGGTCCTGGGGAGTGCTCCTGGTGCGGCGACAACCGGGGTTTCTGCGACAGGCCTCACCTGGACGATGATCGGCACTTCAACATTAAGCTCAAGGAGGCCTTCGATTGTGAAAGGGTATGATACGACGCTAAGTGTTTTTTCGTAATTAAGCTTGACTTCTACTACTTCAAGGTGTAATTTTTGTCTTTTACAATTCGACTAGCTTATCCCATGCCATGCAAGACGCTATGTCTTGGAGAGGATGGGATTTGAAGATCATGAGAGGAATGAAACAAAGAAAATTAACCTAAGGACCCATCATGGTATGGATTTTGAGGTAAATCTATACAATTGTGAGAGCATATCCAATTTTGGTTGCCCGGGTTGGGAAGCACTTTGCAAGATGTATGATTTTCAAGAGGGTATGTTTGTCACCATGGATCTTGGTGATCCTGACACCGACCAAGATAATTTGGACATTTGGGTTCTTGTTGATACGCTTCCAATTCTACCGCTATGTGAGTTCCTCAAACATAGTTATTAAATAATTTATATTGTTTATTTCAAAATACTTGACATCTTATTTCCATTGATAGCTTATTTTCATGCTTCAAAGAGTGTGCGGAAGATGGTAGACAGAACCAACTACACGAATGGCTCTAAGTTAACTTATCAAGAGAAAAATCATCTGGTCGCACATTGTACTGACATTGAGAATTACAATGCCTTTTATCGAACTCCTCCAAATTATGGTGAATATGTTCCACTAGTGCACGTGTTGAACAACAATAACTTCCATGGAGATTTCTTGGTAAGATTTTTTACTATTATGACATCCATGCATCTTCTGCATACTTCTAAAACTGAACTACATTGCTAACCACGAATTTTACTATGTTTTTCAACAGAAAATCCCGATGGATTGTGTGCCTCATTTGATGTATCAGAATGGTCGCCTGGATGTTTTGAACATACAGCCAGGTCGTCCTACAAATCACACCCGTGCATATTGGGTTTCCAAAAACAGTGAACACATGATAATCAAAGAATGGAAGAAATGTATGGACATTCGTAAGGAGGTTCTTGGAAGCAACATTGCGCGAAAGGCGAGAATTGGAGACAGGATAATCTCCATTCTCCATAATGGAGAGTCAGGGGCTATCTTTTTTATGCTATTTTACCCAAGATAATATAGTAGGTCCTAAGAGAATGTAGTAGGTTATGAGGTACAATATGTTTATGAGAGTTGATGATGATGGGTAGTTGTGATTATGTCTAATGACCAACTTGTACGTGATGTCTCATTGATGAAAACGATGATCATGAGGAGGTGTTATATGACAATGATTTATTATGATGATAAGTTGTTAATGATATGATGATGATGATATTTATTATATCATTGGGTGAAAGAACCGTGGATTAGTTTCAAGTGGTCACTTGAAACTAATCCACGGTTCTTTCACCCAATGATATAATAAATATCATCATCATCATATCATTAACAACTTATCATCATAATACATTCCATCCACTTGAAACTAGTCCACGGTTCTTTCTCCCACTGATGTAATAACTCATTAGTGTAAAATCATTCTCTAAATTGCTGCAGTATGAAAACTTGTATAAAGGTGTGTGGATACAACATGAAATAAAAAAGAAATACAGAATAATAGTAGTAGCGCGTGCTAGGAGAAGCGCTACTACTAATTACCAGTAGCGCTCGTTTTAGAAAGCGCTGCTACTAAGTCGATGTAGCAGTAGCGCGATCAAGCCCACGCTACTGCTAACCTTTAGCTGTAGTGCCTTACTAGTAGCACTGCACCCCGCGCTACTGATAGGCTTCAAACACGCGCTACTGCTAGGGTTTTCCCTAGTAGTGGGAGATGCCCATCAATAGATATTAATGTGAGTGAGTAGGGGTTGACATGTAACGAATGCACTTGTCGGTGTACTAAAATAGGGGCGCTCTTTTGTACCCCTTATTTGTGCACGGGCAGTCAGAGCCGCACCTACGACCACACCTAAGCAGGGCAGAGACAGGAAATCAAAGCCGCGAGACGATCAAAGCAATGCCAAGACAGAAGCATAAAGAGCAAGAAGGCGAAATGGTTTCCCCCGGCAAGGTCTTTGCCGGGGCAGCCCCCACGGCCCTGGCAAGGCCCTTGCCGGAGCAGCCTACCTGATGCCAACAGGGCATGCCACCCTTGAGCCCTGGTTCCTCCAGCACCACCAACCGCGTTGGGACCAAGGCTCGGGAGGCGCCTCCATGATGGCATGCAGATCTTTGTGAAGACAAGGATAATACTTCAAATCAGAAGAGTAGAAGACGACGAACCTCGGCGGGATCCTCACCGAGGAAACCCACAAGCCCCCGGCAAGACCCTTGCCGGGGATAACCGCGACGCCGTGGCAAGACTCTTGCCGGGGCCCTGGCAGGGCCCTTGCCGAGGACATCCGCGACGCCACGGTCAAGCCCGCACCCGCCAGGTTTCTGCCACTGCTCCCATGCAGTTGCCAGCCCACCAGCTGAGTAGGCACCTGCGTGTCGGCACAAGGCTTCACAGCCAACTTAGCGCATGCCTACGTGGTGGCATGCAAATCTTCGTGAAGGCCCTACCACCGCGCCACCTCAGCAGCCTGCCAACCTACATGGCGCTGACCACCTCGCTGGCCCAGGCGCGTGTCGAGGCCGGGCGAAGCGGCGGTAAAGTGGAGAGGACACGTCAGGGGCGCATTAAATGCACTTTGTCTCGTAATGGCAAGGGATAGGCTTAATCACAGTACCCCGATGCCACCTCCTGTGTGCCACTGTGGCGATCCCCTTGCCTATAAAAGGGGGCCCAAGGCATCCAGGAGAAGGATTCGGACTTTTGGACAAGTTACGCTCATGGTAGCTAGTTCGAGAACCTCAAGAACACAAATACACACATCCAAGCAGGACTAGGGTATTACGCATCTCTGCGGCCCGAACCTGGTAAACGACCCGCGTGCTTGTACTGACTACTGATCCTGGTCTCCTCACCACCCAGCGCCCCGCAACCATAGTAGGGATTCTTGTGATCCCATAGGCGTCGTTTCCCACCAACATCTTTGGCGCGCCAGGTAGGGGGCGCAGCAGTGAGCATCTAGTTTAGCAACTAGTAGCACAGCTCTTCGTCGCCATGGCTCCCAAGAAGAAGAAGACCACGACGATCGGTTTGTCCGGGACCGGACTGCCTATACCGCTGCAGACCATAGCGAGCCAGTCGCAGAGAGAACCCGTGGCACAGCCCGTGAACATCCGCATCACCCTGGCAGTCCGGGCCTGGTGAGCGGCGTCGTTCGTGCACCAGGCGACGAGCCACACGCCGCGAATTCCAGAGACGGAGTTGGGCCCTCACGCAGGTGGCGCGGGGCCCTCCAGGGGCGTCGTCATGCCACCAGACGGCGGCGCGGCGACCTCCAAGATGCCAACACCGGCGCCCACGGTGCGCTCTTCTCAGGTCGTGCGTGATGAGCAGTGCCGCCCCATTGGTGACCTGGGCGCCACCCTGGGAAGAGCCCCGTGCGCCCTTCACATGACGAGGAGGGCCAACATGCGCGCCGAGGTGTTGGCGGAGGTGGCGGACGACCGCAGGACCGTGATGGAGCTCCTTCTAACGTAGTTAGAAGTTCAAGTGCTTCACGGTCCATGCAGCTTTTGCTGCCGCCCACACCAGCAGAAGCCCTGGCCCGCGCGCAGCTGCTCCTCGACTTTCCTCCCGCTACGGAGAAGCTCGACGAATGGAGGGCCAACGTCCGAAGCCTCGTCGGCATCACCAACAAAGATGAGTTGCGACCGGCGGGGCCTGTAGGCCGTCGCTCCGTCGAGCCACCGCATGCCAGCGGTGGACAGGCCGGAGGCGATGCGGCCATGGTGCAATCCCCTCCTCCACACCAGCAACCACGGGTGTCGACCCGTCACGACGACGCTCATGACAATATCTCCATGGCGTTGTCCGACCCGCGAACCCACCGCGATCAACGTCAAGTCCTTCGGGAGCGAGCTCATGAAGACGCTCGAACCACCATCGAGCGCTGATGCGATGCACGCCACCAGTCGGACAGGCGAGCGGGGCCCACTGTGGACCACCCAGCACCTAAAGGATACGGTGGCCTACCCTACGAGGTGGGTTGTCCGGTCTTCACCCATGAGCTGCAGCAGTTCTAGTGGCCCTCCCACCGCATGTTCAAGCCCGGTGTTGGCGAGAAGTACAACGGCAAGACTCACCCGCCGGAGTTCCTCAGCATCTACACCATCGCGATGCAAGCTGCTGGGGCTCGCGAAGATAAGGTGCTTGCCAATTACTTCCCGTTGGCACTCAAGCCCAATGTTATGTCATGGTTGATGCACTTGCCGGTGGACTCCATTTCTTCCTGGTCGGATCTGTGTCATGAGTTTGTTGGCGCCTTTACTGGAGGCCACCAAGCTCATGGCCATGCGAGCGATTTGCATATCATCCCCCAGAAGGAAGGAGAAAACTTGCGCAAGTACATCCAAAGGTTCAGCTGAGTGTAGTACAACATCCCAGACGTTCATCCTGCCGTCATGATCAGTGCATTTCATCAGAATGTGCGTAACCGCAAGATGCGTGAGGAGCTGGCGATGAACAAGGTCAAGGATGTGGCCGAACTTTATGTTCTGGCCGATCGGTGCGCTCGAGCTGAAGAGGGGAGGAAGTACCCCGGTGAGGACGCCGGCGCGGAAATCGACTCCACGGATGACACCGCCACCCCGGCAAAGAAGGGCTGGCGCCATAACAGGAAGCGCAAGGGCAAGACCGTGCTTGCCGTCAAGGGGTCCGATGACACGGGAACCACTAAGAAGGCCAAGGCAAGCGACCCCGGCAAGGAGGTTGCCTGGTGCGCCGCTTGCCGGGCCTTGGCGGCTGCCGACAAGCCAGGGGGCTCCGACAAGCAGTATTGCAAGATCCATTGCACCAAGGGCCACGACCTCCAGAACTGCCTGCAAGTTGAGTTGCTCGCTGAGAAGCAGAAAGCTGAGTATGAGCGGCGGGACAAGGAGAAGGGCCAAGAGGGTGCCGAAGGATCCGGCAAGAAGCGCGACGGCCAAGGAGGCCACCGTGGCAAGGATAATCAGCAAGAGAGGCCCACCTGGGGCCGCGACAAGAAGCAGGAAGACTATGATCATGACGAGGGCGATGAGTCCGGCGACCACGAGTTCCAGAAAGCTACAGAGGCCATGTGCGCCGATGGTGGTGCCTCGCTGCATGTATCCCACTGAGATCACGGCGGTGGAGCCGTCACTCGACGCACGGAAGCCAGTGAAGTGGTCTAGCACGCCTATCATCTTCGACACCAAGGACCACCCTGACCGCACTACTGCGGTCGGGTGCCTACCGTTGTTGGTCTCACCAACGATCCGCAACCTCAAGGTGACAAAGATGCTAGTTGACGGCAGGGCCGGTCTGAACTTGATCTCGCCTGTTGTGATCAAGAGGCGGCAGATCCCTGATGGAGACCTCGAGGAGACGGGCACGTTTCAAGGGGTCAAACCGGGGAGGAGTCATCCAAAGGGGAAGGTCACGCTGCCCGTGACGTTTGGAGGTGAGTTGAATTACAGGACAGAGAGGATTGTCTTCGATGTAGCCGAGATCCCCTTGCCTTACAACGGGATCCTCGGCCGCCCGACACTAGCTAAGTTCATGGCGGCTTCTCACTATGCCTACAATACGCTGAAGATGCCTGGGCTGATGAACATCATCACCGTCTCCTCCAATAAGAAAGACGCGTTGATTTGCGCCGACCAACTCTACCGGGAAGCAGTCACAGCAACTGCCGCCAAGGCACCCGTTCCTGCCGATGGAGCCCTGGGAGGAAAGAAGACCGGCGAGACTCCTTGCACCCACTCCGACAAGCGCACCTCCTCAGGGTGTTGCGCTCCCGTTGAGGACATGCCAGAGACCTCCACCGGCAAGAGCAAGAAGTCCAGAGCTGCACCACCAGAGACCAAGAAGGTGCCCGTCAAGGAGGACGACACGGGAGGGGCTTTTACCATAAGCTCCACCCTCGATGGCAAATAGGAAAGCGAGCTCATCACTTTCCTGCGGGCGAATGTCGATGTGTTTGCATGGCAAGCGTCCGACATCCCCGGCGTTCCCAGGGAAGTGATAGAGCACCATCTTGCTGTCCGTCCTCATGCACGGCCCGTCAAGCAGAAGGTCAGGAAGCAAGCTCTGGAGAGGCAGGAGTTCATCACGGAGGAGATCAGAAAACTAGAAGCAGCAGGCTTGGTAAGGGGGGGTGCTCCATCCAACGTGGTTGGCCAACCCGGTAGTGGTGCGCAAGGCAAACGGGAAGTGGAGACTGTGTATTGATTACACAAACATCAATAAAGCTTGTCCAAAGGATCCCTTCCCGTTACCGCGCATCGACCATACTGTTGACTCCACGGCTGGGTGTGACCTGCTATCATTCCTCGACGCCTACTCAGGGTACCATCAGATCTTCATGACAAGAGAAGACGAGGAGAAGACATCATTCATCACCCCATGTGGTACGTATTGCTTTTTACCTTTCGGGTTGAAGAGTGCTGGCTCGACCTTTGCAAGAGCAGTCCAAATTGGTTTTGAGCCCCAGCTACATAGAAATATGGAAGCTTATATGGATGACATAGTGGTCAAAACCAAGGACAAAGCAACACTTGTGCAAGATCTGGAGGAAACATTTGCATACCTGCGCAAGATCAACCTCAAGTTGAACCCTGAGAAGTGTGTCTTCGGTGTCCTGTCCGGCAAGCTTCTTGGGTTCTTTGTGTCGCAGTGCGGGATTGAGACAAACCCAGACAAGATCAAGGCCATCGAGCAGATTGAGGCACCTAAGCGGATCAAAGACGTGCGTCGTCTCACTGGCCGCGTTGCCGCCATGAGCAGATTCATCTCCAAGTCCGCGGAGCGTGCCTTTCCCTTTTTCAAGATCTTGAAGAAGGCGGGCCCAATGGAGTGGACCCTAGAGGCCGAGGCAGCGCTGCAGGATTTGAAGAAATACCTCTCCTCCACCCCAGTGCTGGTAGCGCCTAAACCGCAAGAATCGTTGCTGCTGTACCTAGCGGCAACAAATCAGGTGGTTAGCGCTGCACTGGTGGCACAGAGAGAGGTCGACAAAGAGGCAGCAACAATGGCAGAATCAACGGATGGCGAGCCAGAACCCTCTCCAGCAGGGCTCGGTCCCGGCAAGACTGAGTCCCCGGCAAAGGCTGACACCAGTGCAACAAGGCCCGCGCGACAAGGTGAAGTGGCACAGAAGAAGAAAATGGTGCAGCACCCAGTTTACTTCGTGAGCTCCCAATTGCATGGGGCTAGGCCGAGGTACTCAGGTGTGTAAAAATTGCTCTTCGGCCTCCTTATGGCCTCGAGAAAGCTACGTCATTACTTCCAAGCACACGAGATCACCATTGTCACCCGCCTCCCATTGCAACGGATACTGCATAACCCAGATGCAACGAGAAGGATTGTGGAATGGGCCCTGGAGCTATCAAGTTTTGGTTTAAAGTTGGAGAGCACCTCGATGATTTAGAGTAGAGTCTTGGTGGAGTTCGTTGCAGAATGGACCTCGACGCCCGACGGAGAGGTACAGGAGACCACCCTCCCCGGCAAGGAAACGAGCTGCAATTGGATCATGTACTTTGATGGGGCTTTCTCGTTGCAAGTCGCCGGTGCTGGCGTGCTGCTTGTCGCACACACCGGGGAGCGCCTCAAGTATGTCATCCAAATGCACTTTCCCCGAGAGATGTCAACTAACAACACCGCCGAGTACGAGGGCTTGCTTACCGGTCTCAGGATTGCAGTGGACCTCGAAGTCAAAAAGCCCATCGTCAGGGGTGATTCATAGCTCGTCGTGAGGCAAATCAACAAGGATTATCAAAGCACGCTGATGGAATCTTACGTCGACGAAGTGAGGAAACTGAAGGAGCGCTTTGACGGGATACAGGCGGAGCATGTCCCCCGAGTGGAGAATGACGTCGCCGACTATCTGTCGAAGCGTGCTGCCCTCAAGCTACCTGTGGAACCAGGTACTTTTGTGCTTCAGTTAACTCAACCATCCGTCGAACCATCGATAGGGCAGAACAAGCAGAGGAAGCTAGGCCCCGGCAAGTACTTCCCCACCGAGCTCCTTGGAGCCGCCGGCGAAGCAGTTACCATGGAAGCCAAGCCTGCCGTGGGATAACCGACTCCGGCGGGGCACTAGGCCCTTGCCGTGGAGGCTACCGTTCCCGCGGTAGAGGAAATGCCTTTGGTCCTCGCCATCGAGCCACAGGCTCTGTCATGGGCGCAACATACCATTCGATTCCTCCAAATAGGAGAGCTTCCTGAGGAGCAGGAAGAGGCAGAGAGAGTAGCCCGCCGGTCTGCTCTGTACCAATTCGTTGACAACGTCTTGTACAAAAAAAGACCGAATGGGATGAAATTGAAAAAGTGCGTCTCCCGGGAGGAAGGACTGGAGCTGTTGGCAGAGATACATGGAGGCATATGTGGCTCCCACATAGGGTCAAGGGCCCTTGCTGGCAAGGCTTTCCGGCAAGGTTTCTTCTGGGCCACTGCCCTCCAGGATGCGACGACACTAGTAACCAAGTGTGAAGCATGCCAATTCCATTCGAAGAAACTTCATCAGCCAGCTCAAGCCTTGCATACAATCCCTCTCTCCTGGCTATTCTCGGTATGGGGGCTCGACATACTGGGCCCCTTTCCCCGCGCCGCCGGGGGCTTTGAGTACTTGTACGTTGCAATCGACAAGTTCACAAAGTGGCCTAAGGTGGAAGCAGTGAGGAAGGTGACAGCGCAGTCAGCCATCAAGTTCTTTAAGGGGCTAGTTTGCCGTTTTGGTGTACCCAACAGGATCATCACCGACAATGACACACAGTTCACAAGCCATGCCTTCATGCAGTACATCGAGGATCTCGGCATCAAGGTCTGTTTTGCTTCTGTGGCACACCCACGAAGCAACAGCCAAGCAGAGAGAGCAAATGCTGAAGTTCTGCGAGGCTTAAGAACGAAGACATTTGACAGGCTGTGCAAGAGTGGAAGGCGTTGGATTGACGAGTTGCCGATGGTTCTTTGGTCGATCAGAACGACGCCAAATCGAGCCACCAGCCAGACACCCTTTGCCCTGGTCTACGGGGCAGAAGCAGTTCTCCCCATGGAACTCATGGTCACCTCGAGTGCTCGCTTATGATGAGCTTGAGAAAGAGCGATTGCGGCAAGATGACACAACGTTCCTTGAGGAAGATCGTCTTCGGGCGGCTATGAGAGCAGCATGCTACCAGCAAGCCTTGTATCTCTACCATAGCTGCAAGGTTCATGCCCGGAGCTTTCAGGAAGGCGACCTTGTTCTTCGGCACGTTCAGTTGGCCAAGAATTCCAACAAGTTGACGCCAAAGTGGGAAGGCCCTTATCGGGTAACACGAGTCACCAGGCCTGACGCAGTCCGCCTGGAGACCAAAGATGCCATTCCAGTGAGAAACTCCTGGAACATCGAGCATCTTCGCAAGTTTTACCCATAAGGCGCGGCTGCCGGGCCCCCCGGCAAGCCCCCTTTTGTACAAGCCTTGTCGGCAAGGCATGTAACCCTCTGTACAAAGCCAGGCGCAGACCCTGAGCATAAATAAATGAAGCGCTGGCGCCCTAAGTTATAG
This sequence comes from Triticum aestivum, assembly GCF_018294505.1. NCBI lineage: Eukaryota > Viridiplantae > Streptophyta > Magnoliopsida > Poales > Poaceae > Triticum > Triticum aestivum. The sequence continues at coordinate 733,834,251 of NC_057801.1, forward strand.
CATGCATGCTAGATTGAGTCTCTCCCTCGGTTAGGGTTGATAGTGCTTAGCAGCGACTAACCCCTAGCATAGAGGTTGAGTCTGCGTCATTTTGTTCCTATCCATCCTCTTTGGTACACAGGGTACATGAATGTTTCCGCCAAGCCAAATGGAAGGAAGAGAACAAGCTGGCGCTCTGGACCCGGCAAGCCAAGCTCGCCGAGGGCTGAAGAGATGAAGGTCCACCCATGGCAAGTCAGGGTTGCCGGGGGCTGCGGATTCAGATAAGTTTTCCCATCCCCTGTCATTCATTTCCGTATGAAACTTGGGACGTACGGAACCTCGTTTTGTTCCAAGGCTGTCATGCTCCCCTCGTTCCTATCACCCAAGAGCTTCTTGGTTCGGAATATGGTTGTAGCCTCGGCGGCAAGGAAGCAAGCATAGGGCCCACCCCCACTTCGTCCCTGCCTCCGCAAAAGGCATGAGTATGGACGAACGGAGTGGGGAACGGCAAGGCCTTCTGCTGGGCAACGGTGTTTATCTTGAAAATAACAAGGATTTGTTCCTTGGTATGGGCTTTGCTCACACACACACACACAAGACCCGACAAGCACCCTTTTCCCATTAATACGTTCCGTACAGGTACAGCTCGTACGGAATATAAACATGAACAAGGAGATTACAAGTTTTAGATCTAAATAAGGCCCGTGGGCTTACAAATTGAAAAAAGATAAGATGCCCATAATCCCTTTCTTGTCCCTCTCCTCAGGAAATGAAACAAGAAGGCAAAAGGGCAGAAGGAGTGCCTAGGCGAGGTACGAGCAGCAGAAGGCGCCAAGAGAACATGCCGATGGTCGCCTAGGAGAGGGTTGGCGGTGGTGGCGCCGGAGGAAGAGCTGGAAGATGAGGTAGCGGTCCGTCAATACGCTACGAATGCATGGGCGCCATCGTACTCCGACTTGACGGTCCGCCACCCGCCTTCTTCGCCTTCTCCGGCCTCCCCACACCAGCCGCCCAAGGAGGCGACCCCGAGAAATTCAAGGAGCCGGCACACGGATAATGGGGTCACCGGTGTCGCCCCAGAGCGGTGCGCCCGACGCTTAGTTGGACCCATCGTCCTGCCGCCCACTACCCTCGTCGTCGCTGCTGCTGTCCTCCTCGCCACTCTTGCTCGAGGAAGAGTCTTCATCGTCAGAGGAGCTCTCCACGCAGCACCTTACGCGAGTCTCGAAGTGCCCAAAGACCTTGACGGAGAGGAGGCCACTCTCCATTAATTTGAAATGGAGAGTGAGCCCCTCCGTCAGGCTGTGGATGTGGGCAAAGGTCTTCAACCCTCGGCGAAGATACATGACATGAGGGGTGGGGAACTCGACGTCGGCCCATGTGCTGCTGTTCCCACAACCCCTCATATGCAGCCGCAGCGCCTACGGCGGGTCCAGCTCCATCTCCCGTGCAAACGGGGTCGGGAGGCGAAGATGCCGGCGCGCCGGCTGGCGCAGCCTGATAAAGAACTCGTTGGGGTTGTCCCCAATGTGGCCCTCCACTGGGGGAGGAAACGCTGGTGGAGGCGAGGCCGATGCGCCGCCCCGTCCTCCTCTTCCCTGAGCGCCGCGGTGACCTCGACCTCGCCCCCTCCCCCTACCTCTAACGGCTGGCTCTGCCACCATGAGCTCTTGGGGAGGGGCGACACGTTGTCTAGCAGAGACTCTGGCCACCACCAATGAAGCGTCACCACGCTCTCTCGCCATGGCAGAAGGGAGGAGGGAGCAGGAATGGGGAGAGGCGGATGACGAAGGATTGAGAGGCGCCGTTCCTCCCGCTCCCCTCCTTATAAAGGACGGGATCGGGGCTCGACCGCCCCTTTCAGCCAATCCGGCTCATTAAGGTGATAGCGGGCGAGGCCGTCGACCGCCCTCCCTGCCCAATTGAATGCGCGTGGGAATCGACCCACGCGCGCACGACTTCCCACCCCGCGCGCCTGACATTTGCTCTGCGTCATGCATGCGTCGTACGTGGCGCGAGAGACGGGCATTGTGGGACGCGTGGAGCGACGGTTCCCAAGTAAGGACAGTAAATGAGCAGCGGTCCTGCGGTCTCGAAGGGACACGCGGGCCGCCTCTTCACTGTTCACCGCAAGATGACGCAAGTGTGCTTCGGTCACGCGTGTGCATGCAACCCCCACGTCACGCATTCAACGCGGGTCGTGGGGAAGCGCAGCGGACGGAAAGTTACCACGGTAAAAAACCGCCCCGTCTGCCCGCGCACCGTTCTGGGCCTGGCCCAACAACGTGTCACGCTTATGTGTGGCCCATGCCCGGGGGCTCCTGTCGGTGTACTAAAATGGGGGCGCTCTTTTGTACCCCTTTTTTGTGCACGGGCAGTCAGAGCTGCGCCCGCGACCACACCTAAGCAGGGCAGAGACAGGAAATCAAAGCCGTGGGACGATCAAAGCAACGCCAAGACAGAAGCATAAAGAGCAAGAAGGTGAAATGGTTTCCCCCAGCAAGGTCCTTGCCGGGCAGCCCCCACGGCCCCGGCAAGGCCCTTGCCGGAGCAACCTACCTGACGCCAGCAGGGCACGCCACCCTTGAGCCCTGGTTCCTCCAGCACCACCAACCGCGTTGGGACCAAGGCTCGGGAGGCGCCTCCATGATGGCATGCAGATCTTTTTGAAGACAAGGATAATACTTCAAATTAGAAGAGTAGAAGACGACGAACCTCGGCGGGATCCTCGCAGAGGAAACCCTCAAGACCCCCGGCAAGACCCTTGCCGGGGACGACCGCGACGCCGCGGCAAGACCCTTGCCGGGGCCCCGATAGGGCCCTTGCCGAGGACATCCGTGAGGCCACAGCCAAGCCCGCATCACCAGGTTTCTGCCACTGCTCCCATGCAGCTGCCAGCCCACCAGCTGAGCAGGCACCTGCATGTCGGCACAAGGCTTCTCAGCCAACTCAGCGCATGCCTATGTGGTGGCATGCAAATCTTCGTGAAGGCCCTACCACCGCGCCACCTCAGCAGCCTGCCAGCCTACATGGCGCTGACTGCCTCGCTGGCCCAGGCGTGTGTCGAGGCCGGGCGAAGCGGCGGTAAAGTGGAGGGGACATGTCAGGGGCGCATTAAATGCACTTTGCCCCATAATGGCAAGGGATAGTCTTAATCACAGTACCCCGATGCCACCTCCTGTGTGCCACTGTGGCGATCCCCTTGCCTATAAAAGGAGGCCCGAGGCATCCAGGAGAAGGATTCAGACTTTTGGACAAGTTACACTCATGGTAGCTAGTTCGAGAACCTCAAGAACACAAATACACACATCCAAGCAGGACTAGGGTATTACGCATCTCTGCGGCCCGAACCTGGGTAAATGAACTGCGTGCTTGTACTGACTGCTGATCCTACTCTCCTCACCACCCAGCGCCCCGCAACCATAGTAGGGATTCTTGTGATCCCATAGGTGTCGTTTCCCACCGACAGCACTAGAGCTATAAGTTTATGAAAGCTCAAAATAAAACTAAGTGGGCGTGCATTAAACCTGGGCATGGGCAGCCCGGCCCGACGACCGGCCCGGCCCGATTTTTTCAGGCCGGGCTCGGGCTTTGTTTGCAGCCCGAAAGATAGTTCGGGCCGGGCTCGGGCTTCAGTTTTCCCATATTTTGGGCCGGGCTTTCGGGCTTCAGGCCGGTCTTGCACGTGCGCGTACTAAAAAATAGCATTCGGGCCGGGCTTTCGGGCTTCGGGCTTGATTTCGGGCGGGGCTTGGGCTTAAAAATATGGAGTATTTCGGGCTTCGGGCCAGGCTCGGGCTTGAGAAATGAAGGTCGGGCTTTTACAAGCCTGACCCGAAACCCGGCCCGGCCCGACGTTTGCCCAGGTTTAGCGTGCATCCAACTTGCTTGCTCACAAAGACCTAGGGCAATTTGAGGAAGCCCATCATTGGATTATACAAGCCAAGTTCTATAATGAAAAATTCCCACTAGTATATGAAAGTGATATCATATGAGACTCTCTATCATGAAGATCATGGTGCTACTTTGGAGCACAAGTGTAGAAAAAGGATAGTAACATTGCCCCTTCTATCCTTTTCTCTTGTTTTTTTATTTGGGCCTTTCTCATTTTTTTGGCCTCTTATTTTATTTTATTTTTATTTTTCGTCCGGAGTCTCATCCTGACTTGTGGGGGAATCATAGTCTCCATCATCCTTTCCTCACTGGGACAATGCTCTAATAATGAAGATCATCACACTTTTATTTACTTACAACTCAAGAATTACAACTCAATACTTAGAACAAAATATGACTCTATATGAATGCCTCCGGTGGTGTACCGGGACGTGCAATGAATCAAGAGTGACATGCATGAAAGATTTATGATAGGTGGCTTTGCCACAAATACGACGTCAGCTACATGATCATGCAAAGCAATATGACAATGATGATGCGTGTCATAATAAACGGAACGGTGGAAAGTTGCATGGCAATATATCTCGGAATGGCTATGGAAATGCCATAATAGGTAGGTATGGTGGCTTCTTTGATGAAGGTATATGGTGGGTGTATGGTACTGGCGAAAGTTGCGCGGCACAAGAGAGGCTAGCAATGGTGGAAGGGTGAGAGTGCGTATAATCCACAGACTCAACATTAGTCATAAAGAACTCACACACTTATTGCAAAAATCTTTAGTTATCGAAATGAAGTACTACGCGCATGCTCCTAGGGGGATAGATTGGTAGTAAAAGACCATCGCTCGTCCCCGACCGCCACCGATAAGGAAGACAATCAAAAAATAAATCATTCTCCGACTTCATCACATAACGGTTCACAAACCTCAACACAACTATTTCTTAAATTCATAGTTACTCACTAGCATAACTCTAATATCACCATCTTCATATCTCAAAACAATCATAAAGAATCAAACTTCTCATAGTATTCAATGCACTTTATATGAAAGATATAAGTGAAGCACATAGAGTATTCTAATAAATCATGATTCATGTGTGTCCCTCTCAAAAGGTGTGTAAAGCAAGGATTATTGTGGCAAACTAAAAAGCAAAGACTCAAATCATACAAGACACTCCAAGCAAAACACATATCATGTGGTGAATAAAAATATAGCCTCAAGTAAAGTTACCGATAGACAAAGACGGAAGAGGGGATGCCTTCCGGAGCATCCCCAAGCTTAGGCTCTTGGTTGTCCTTGAATATTACCTCGGGGTGCGTTGGGGCATCCCCAAGCTTAGGCTCTTGCCACTCCTTATTCCATAGTCCATCAAATCCTTACCCAAAACTTAAAAACTTCACAACACAAAACTCAACAAGATATCTCATAAGCTCTGTTAGTATAAGAAAATAAATCACCACTTTATGGTAATGTTGTGAACTCATTCTTTATTTATATTGGTGTAATATCTACTGTATTCCAACTTTTCCATGGTTCATACCCCCCAATACTATCCACAGATTCATCAAAATAAGCAAACAACACATAGAAAACAGAATCTGTCAAAAACAGAACAGTCTGTAGCAATCTATAACTCTCGAACACTTCTGTAACTCCAAAAATTCTGAAAAATTAGGACAACCTAGGAAATTTGTGAACCAATCTAGTGTAAAATGAATCAGATCAAAATCATGCTTCTGTGAATTATGAAAATTATTTTCCTGGGCGCAAAAGTTGCTGTTTCTCAGCAAGATCAAAACAACTATCACCGTAAGCTATCCCAAAGGTCTTACTTGGCACAAACACTAATTAAAGCACAAAACCACATCTAACTAGAGGCTAGATGAATTATTTATAGAAAAACAGGAGCAAAGAACAAAGAACAACAAATAAAATTGGGTTGCCTCCCAACAAGCGCTATTGTCTAACGCCCTTCACTAACAAAAACACTTCCGTGATGATACGTGTTTGTCATAGTAGGTCGCGTTTTTTGTCATGCATGTACATCCATGACGATTTTATGACAGAATCAAGATAGTCATACCTGTGTTGTCGTAGAAGTGTTCCATGACATTACCAAAGATTATCATCACGGAAGTGTCCACTTCCATGACGATGGATCGCGCGTCACAGAAGTGCTTTCGTCAAGGGTGACCGACACGTGGCATCCACCATAACAGAACACCGTTAAGCTATCGGGTCGGGTTTTGGATCCGATAACCCGTTAACAGCCCCAACCAATGGGGATTTTCCACATGTAAAATCATCATTGACTCGAGGAAACACGTGTTGGCTCATCGTTGGGACAGATGTCATCCACTCATTGGACAGAAGACGCCTATGATACATCGGCACGTGGCACGGCCCAGCAGAGGCCCATTCGTGTGAAAAGGCCGGCCCGTTTGACTTGGTCAAAAGGTGGCGGGCTGGCCCATGGAAAGCCTGTTAACGGCCTGTTCACATATAGCTCATTTACAGCCCGCTAACCCAAGGCCTGTTATGCCCTATCTGAATTAGGCCCAGTAGCATCATCTGGGCCATCTAATATGATTCCAGCCCATTTTCACTTCTGGCCCATGTATGGCCCATGACGTCTTTCGGCCCATATGAGGCCCTTTGTAACTCTTGGCCTATTAACGACCCGTGGTGAAACTGGCCCGTAATGAACAGTGTATCACTTTACACCCATTAACGGCCCATGGTGAAACTGGCCCGTAATGAACAGTGTATCACTTTATACCCATTAACGGCCCGGTATTCCGTTGGGCCGTTTCCAGCCCATGTTATCTTTCGGCCTTCTCAGAGCCCATTTATTCTTGGGCTCATTTCCAGCATTCGTTTACTTACGACCCGTTACTGTCATTTTCTGCGTGTGGGCCAAATTCAGCCCATGGTTACAGTCGGCCCGTTTGTGGTCCGTTAATACGTTGGGCCGTTTTCATAGCGTCATCAAATATGGCCTATTAACGATGGCCCGTTATGGTCGACCCATGAATGGATGATTCCAACTCTAGCCCGTTTACGGCCATAATGCGGCCTGTTATTGGCCCATGTTTGGCTAATCGATCATACGGCCCGTATAAGGCCCATTGATAATACGGCCTGTAGAAGGCCCATTGTTTCTACGGCCCGTAGAAGGCCCATTGTTTCTACGGCTTGTAGAAGGCCCACTGTTTCTACGACCCATAGAAGGCCCACTGTTTCTACGACCCGTAGGAGGCCCAGTGTCACTACAGTAAATATTAGCCCATGGTTATTGTGGCCTAGTTTAAAAAATAGGTTATTGCAGCCACTAGCAAACCGCAGAAAAAGAACTGCAATGACTACAAGCAAACAAATAAACAAGACAACAAGGAAATAAATAAGCAAGCAACTTACGCTAGGCTATCACGGCTGTCACGCCCAATATGCGATACTATCCTAAAGAGACTCGAAGGTCCCACCAAGGATAGGACCGCATATTGAAACACTTTTGCAAGGTGGATATCATTACATCAACATTACATAATATATGGGGATACATACAAGAGGCATCCAAAGCCACATGAATACAACATCATCTTACATAAGAGCACCATCCGACTACGGATGAAACACAAACAGAAACTCAAATGACATCTACCCTGCTAGCCCAGGCTGCCGACCTGGAACCTATCCCCTGATCGAAGAAGAAGCAGAAGAAGAACTCCAAAACAAGCAAACCTCACTCTCGCGTCATGATCATCGCATAACCTGTACCTGCAACTGTTGTTGTAGTAATCTATGAGCCACGAGGACTCAACAATCCCATTACCATGGGTATCAAGACTAGTAAAGCTTAAAGGGAAAGGAAGGGGTAAAGTGGTGAGGCTGCAGCAGCGACTAAGCATATATGGTGGCTAACATACGCAAATAAGAGCGAGAAGAGAGCAAGCGGAACGGTCGTGAAGCTAGCAATGATCAAGAAGTGATCCTGAACTCCTACTTACGTAAAACATAACCCAAAACTGTGTTCACTTCCCGAACTCCGCCGAAAAGAGACCATCACGGCTACACACGCGGTTGATGCGTTTTAATTCGGATCTGGTGTCAAGTTATCTACAACCGGACATTAACAAATTCCCATCTGCCCATAACCGCGGGCACGGCTTTTGAAAGTTTATACCCTGCAGGGGTGTCCCAACTTAGCCCATGATAAGCTCTCGCGATCAACGAAGGATATACCTTCCCCCAGGAAGACCCGATCAGACTCGGAATCCCGGTTTACAAGACATTTCGACAATGGTAAAACAAGACCAACAAAGCCGCCCGATGTGCCGACAAATCCCGATAGGAGCTGCACATATCTTGTTCTCAGGGCACACCGGATAGGTCAGCCTACGAGTAAAACCAGCCCTCGAGTTGCCCCGAGGTGGCCCCGCAGTCTGCCCGTTTCGGACCAACACTCGAAGGAGCACTGGCCCGGGGTGGGGGGGGGGTTAAAATAAAGATGGCCCTCGTGCTCCGGAAACCCAAGGGGAAAATGGCTAGGTGAGGCAAATGGTAAAACCAAGGTTGGGCCTTGCTGGAGGAGTTTTATTCAAAGCAAACTGTCAAGGGGGTCCCATAAATCACCCAACCACGTAAGGAACGCAAAATCCGGGAACATAACACCGGTATGACAGAAACTAGGGCGGCAAGAGTGGAACAAAACACCAGGCATAAGGCCGAGTCTTCCACCCTTTACCAAGTATATAGATGCATTAATAATATAAGAGGTATTGTGATATCCCAACATAATCCTGTCCATCATGGGGCAATCTTCAACTTCACCTGCAACTAACAACGCTATAAGAGGGGCTGAGCAAAAGCGGTAACATAGCCAAGCAATGGTTTGCTAGGAAGGGTGAAAAGGTTAGAGGCTGACATGGCAATTGGGAGGCTTGATGAACAAGTGATAGGAAGTGCAACATAGCGATAGAACGAAGCAACTAGCATATCAATGATAGTAGTGAGATCCAAGGTAACGGTCATCTTGCCTGAAATCCCGCTAGGAAGAAGAACGAGTCCATGAAGTAGACGAACGGGAGTAGTCGAACGGATCCTCACAACTCCGGAATGAAACCGAAGCTAACGAGAGAAGCAAACCGGAAAGAAGCAAACAACATGGTAAACAACCAATACATAAACATGGCATGATGCACAACCAAGTATGATGCATGTTCGGTTTAATGCGGCATGGCATGACAATATGCACAAACAACACTACAAGTTAAGTGGAGCTCAATATGCAACGAGTTGCATATTGACGAAACACCACATCAATTATTTAGTTCTCTCTCGTTTAGGTACACAACACTGTTAAATGTTATTAAACATGGCAAGAGGTGAAACATAATAAAACTACCTATCTAGGCAAGTTTAAATGAGGCCGGAACAACAAACAACAATTCCGGAAAATCCTCATGTGCATATTTCAAATTTGGTACTGTTCTGCCTATTACATAATTTTAGAGTTGTTAAACAGGAAAATAAAGTCCACCATGTTAAACTAGGCATTTTTCCACCCCATTTACATATAAAGTTTATTAAATTTGGAGCTACGGTTATTTAGTTATGAAATAAATCATTTTTACATGGCATATTAGCAAATTTAAACAAACAGCAAGTTAAACATTTTTAACATGGATAAAAGTTGCATATTATGAAACTAGATGAAATTCTAAGCATTTTACATATATAAATTATTTACATATGATGCATAGTTTGTGAGTAATTATATGCATGAAGTTCAAGGGTTTTTCTGAAAACAGTAATTCACCGGATAATGCTAAAATCGCTGGACAAGAAAAAACATAACACGGGCCAAAACAGAAGGATCTGGGCTGCTCACATTGGGCTAGGCCCAGTCGGTGGAGCAGGAGGCCAGGCAGGCCGGATCTTAGCACGGCTGGGCCTTGACCAACAGGCGAAGGGGAGGTGGCCCAGGCGCGGAAGGTCGATCTGGAGGCAGCGACGCGGTCAACAGGCGCTGGCTCGCTACTCCACCTGCAGCGAGACGAAGCAGGGCGACACGATGCAGGGGACGCAGGGACTCCGGCGGGTCGACGGTAGCGAGGGACTTGGCGGCACTTGGGGTTGAAGACGACTGGAGGAGGGCCGGAGCCATCGATTCCTCGTGGCAGCGGGGCACCCATGACGGCTTCCTGTTCGACCTGAAGAGAGAGGGGTCGCGATGTGAGGGAGATAGAAGAGCAGAGGAGGAAGGAAGGAGAAGGGCAGAGGCGTGGGGCACGGCCTGCTGGTGGCTCGCCGGAGCTTGGACGGGTGGAGGGGCACTGGATCCGGGCGACGGCAGGAGGTCAGCAGCGACGACTGCTGCCGAAGGGGATCGAGGCGGCGTGGTGCGGATCCGGGTATAGAAGTGGCGGAGGCAGCTGACGAACTCCATATAGGGCCGGTTCCTACAGGCGAAAATGGCGCGGGGATTAGAGGGAGAGAACCAGGGGAAACGGGGTGAGGAGGAGGAGAGGCACAGCCCTGGGACCTGGCGTCCATGGCGGAGGAGCTTCCGCGGGCGTTCGGGATGGAGTTGGTTGGCGCTTGAACGAGGGGCTCCTGGCCCGGGGACGACAGGCGCATGGTTGACGACGGGAGCGAGGAGTCCCGCGTGTGCTCGGCGAAGCGGGATGCATTCAGCGCGGGTGCAGAGATGGGGCGACTTGGAGGAGCTGGATTGTGGAGGGGATCGATGGAGATTGGCTGATGGCTGAAATCGAGGAGAGGATGTGGATTGGCTGCGGGGTCGAGACGGATCCCGAGGTGGGAGACGACAAGGTGGAGTGTGGCGGCGGGGATTGGACATGGGAGGATCCCTAGAAAATAGGGTTTGGTCTAATTTGGGTGGGGTTGGTCTAGTTTATAAAGAAGGTGGGTTTTGGTTTAGGGGTAATCGGACCCTCCGATTTACATCGGGCGGTCGAGATAAAAAGGTTAAGAGAGATCAAATAATAAACCAAAGATATTAGAGGGATGTTTGGAGAAGATCCGGATTCTTCGGTGATGACCATGCGGTTCGGGTTCGGGATAGTTTCGGACGCACGCAAAGGGGTTGGTGGCTGTGCAGAGAGGGTGGGCATTTAGACGAGAGGGGAAAACAAAGACAATGGGGTCTGACGAAAGGCCACGAGGACAAGGGGGGTTTTGTTGGACTCGGAGAAAGAGAGAAGAGAGGGGTCCTATTGGTCTAATAGAAGGTCAACAAGGACAAGCGGTCTGACAACAGGTCAGTGAAGACAAAGAGAGAAGCGGTAACTACGAATGGCTACGAGGTTTTATGAAAAAAAACATGCGAATGCAATGCACATGATGCCATGAGACGAACATGTATGCAAAATGAGATGCACATGAGGACATGGCAAAATGCAACACGCAAGCAAATGACATGGCAACAACGGTGAATAACTAGGAGACACCTGGCGCATTGAATCGGGGCATTACAACACTCCACCACCACGAGAGGATCTCGTCCCGAGATCTAGGATGGCACCGGAGAGAAACGGAAGAGGAAGAGAAGAGGTAAACTAAGTTGCTTCTTCGACAAACGAGTGAAACCATGAACCTTGAGATGTTGAGCAAAATGAAAGAAAGAAAACCACGAAGATGAACAAAGTTGAAAACACTCTGTTAGAAAAGAGGAATAAGGGATACGACGAGTACCAAGAGGTTTAGTGATAAGATAGATATTGAAACCACTCCGGTTAACACTAGATAGAGAAGGAATAAGATTGATATAATTTGGGCAGCACTCCGACTGATAGATAAAGGAAAACTTGATAAGATGAAAAGAACTTGAAGATAAGACACAACACTCCAGTTAAATGGATAAGCGAGAAAAAAACATGACCCTCACAATTCAAGATGATGAGTGAAAAGAGCAACATCACAATGCCTCCGAAATAAAGAATAGAAGATAGATCATTCGAATAACAGAATGGAGGAGAAAATGCCAACTTCTGCCACAAAAGAACTTGGAAAGCACCCTTCCAAGAAGGTTAGAACGGAGTTGTTGGAAAACCAACAATGAAAATAACAAGCTTGTTGTGGGCTTATGGCAAACATCTCAAAATGATGAGGTAAAAACCGACCACTAACAGAAACAATTGATTGGTTGAGATCAATGAAGATAAGAGAAACTTCTTTCACCAAGAGGATAATTGGAGAACTTGGGTCATTAATAAGCACCACAATTAGCAACATTCCTTCGGGAAGGCCTTTAGGTGAAATATTTACCAAGATAACCCCAAGGAAGAAAATGATGGGTTTAAAATACCTCATTCTTGACAACATGTGAATCACGAAACATGAATGGAAATTTTCAACAATGATATAACACCACCTCAAAAGATAAGGTAGAAAGAATTGCACTTCGAAATGCAAGAAGAAGAATACTTGATCTCCCCAAAACAAAACATGTGTTGAGCACCATGTTTAATTTTTGAGTATAGCTTGGCGGATCATAACTTTGAGAGAAAACTTGAGGAACAATTGAAGAATGAAAGAATCCTTGACGAACCACAATGTAGAGCCTCCATGAAGAACTCCGGTAATAAAAGGATGATGAAAAGAAAAAGAAGTTGAAAACACAAGGTGAAGCCTTGCAATGATTTAGTTGGAGCTTCATGATGAGATAATGCGGAAAACTTGGAACTCCGGAAACGAAAAGATGAAACATCTCGAACCGGGAAATGTGACATGATGAACAACTCGGGAAAGAAGAAACTAGACTACTTGGATGAAACAATAATAAGAATTACGTTATGCCTATCTATCGGTGTCAAAACCGGCGGATCTCGGGTAGCGGGTCCCGAACTGTGCGTCTAGGCGGATGGTAACAGGAGAAAAGGGAGACGATGTTTTACCCAGGTTCGGGCCCTCTTGATGGAGGTAAAACCCTATGTCCTGCTTGATTGATATTGATGATGTGGGTATTACAAGAGTAAATCTACCACGAGATCAAGGAGGCTAAACCCTAGAAGCTAGCCTATGGTATGATTGTTGTTCGTCCTATGGACTAAAGCCATCCAGTTTATATAGACACCGGAGAGGGCTAGGGTTACACAGAGTCGGTTACAATGGTAGGAGATCTACATATCTGTATCGCCAAGCTTGCCTTCCACGCTAAGGAAAGTCCCATCCGGACACGGGACGAAGTCTTCAATCTTGTATCTTCATAGTCTTGGAGTCCGGCCGATGATGATAGTTCGGCTATCCGGACACCCCCTAGTCCAGGACTCCCTCAGTAGCCCCTGAACCAGGCTTCAATGACGACGAGTCCGGCGCGCATATTGTCTTCGGCATTGCAGGGCGGGTTCCTCCTCCGAATAATTTATAGAAGATTGTGAACACCAGGATAGTGTCCGGCTCTGCAAAATAAATTCCACATACCACCGTAGAGAGAATAATATTTACACAAGTTCAATCTGCTGACGTATTTCGTGGCATGACGTCACACCACAACCAAGCCTTTACTTGAATCGTTTTTATTATACCACCTCCGCGCGTTTAGCGAGGCGATTTCCTTGGCACGTCTTGTCGAAGCAGAGATCGTGTTTCCCTTATTCCGGGATTCTCATCAATACGGATGTGGGTAACCCAACCGCGCCCGTTGCCACGCCCCCTCCATCGAAGGCGGGTTCCAAACGGTCACGGGGACGACTCTTGGTATTCTCCCTCTTTATAATGAGACCAAGGCCCGTTCTTTTTCTTCAATCCTCAATCGAATCCGCCCCTCGCCCCGAGTTCCAACACCCAGGGCTCCAGATTCGGGTACTTTCGCCCTTCGACAATGTCCGGCCCCGACCTACGAGGCCGGTGGATGCCCTCCTCCGTCACGGAAGAGGACGTGCTAAAGCTGAGAGACGCCAGGTGCTTAACCTACGGGATTTCACATAGGTTGCCCGCCTGAGGGCAAGTTATTCCTACTCCTGAGCCCGGTGAGAGTGTCGTGTTCGTGTCTCACCTCCGTCGGGGTTTAGGCTTCCCGATGGATCCCGTCGTGAGGGGGCTCATGTTTTACTATGGGCTGGAATTTCATGACTTGGCTTCGGAGTCCATCCTCCACATCTCATCATTCATTGTCGTCTGCGAAGCCTTCCTCCACACTACCCCTCACTTCGGCTTGTGGCTCAAAACCTTCAACATGGAGCCGAAGATGATTGAGGGGCGTCAGGCAGAGTGCGGCGGGGCGGTTATAAGCAAGAGGGTCGATGCTCCCTGGCCCGAGGGCTCTTTTCAGGAGAAGCTCGACTTGTGGAAACATGAGTGGTTGTATATCACCGCTCCCAGGGGCAGCAAGCAAAGGCTGCCGCCCGCCTTTCGCCCGGGCCCTCCACAACGGCTGACGTCATGGGCCAACAAAGGGCTTGACTGGGGGCCGTCCAAAGACGTACCCCTATTGCAGGGCCAGATTCGAGACCTCCAAGAAAGGGAGATCAATCTGGTCGTAGTGGCACAGGTTATGCTGATTCGGCGCCTTCTGCCCTGCAAACGTCGCCCCCTCCGCCTGTGGGAATTTAATCCGGAGGGGCCACGAGCTCTCCAATACTTCATGGGTTTGACACCCGTGGAGATGTACAAACTGTTCTTCGGATCACAAGAGATGCGTCCGGACTTGACCGAGGACGCTGGCCCAAGCTGCAATCGCCCGGATACTCAAGTAAGTAGCCCTGTGTCCGGACACATTGTCCATTTATTTATCATGGGTTTGCCTTTTAACCAGCTATCCCTTGGACAGGAATGGGTAGCATAAGAAAAACTAATACGGTGTCCGGCCCCCCTCCCTGAGACCACGCCGGATCCCGTGTTAATCAAAATGTTGGCAGTTACACCTTTGGAGGAGGGCGAAGGGGGGCACAGGGAAACTACCACCTTTGCCAAGGAGGCTTTCAGTAAGGGGGGAATCGAGAATCCCTCCCTCCAGGGGGAGAAGAGGACCGCTTCCGAAGACCCGGAGGCCAAGGCCTCAAAGCGGGGAAAGAAATCTGCACCGGAAGGCCCTGTGCCGGGAAGAGCCCCGGCAGCATAATCTCCCCAGAGGAATCAGCCCTCCAGCGAGCCGTAAGTAAAAAAGGGGTAATTTTGTAATAGGGGACACCCCTACTTTATTTCTAAGGGTAACCGAAGTTTTCACCCTGTAGTTCGGATCTCAGCCCGTCTCAGTAGAGCTCATCTTCGGGGGACCTTCGTCCGAAGATGATGGAGAGCGAAACGCCTCCATCTGCCGCCCCGTCGGGCGGGGTGGACGACCCTGAGGTGTCGTCATGGAGGGTCTTCCCGAGTCCGGCGAGGCCGGGGAGTTCGGCACCCACTGGAGTAGGGCCGGTGGAGCTGCAGGATTTGCTCAAGAGGGCGTTTATCTCAGAAGATCACCGCACATTAATGAGTATGGTGATTGAAAGGATCTCATCCGCCGAGAGCGGGTTGCATGAGGCCGTTGGAAGTTTGCTGACGGGGTTTGAGGTATGCAAAAAATGACATACCTTTTGACAGTTTTGCACATGGAGTGCGCCCTGTATAGATAGTAGCCCCTAAGACTTGGTATGCTGTCGAAAGCGACGACGTGTCGAGGATCATAATCTCAGTTATAGAATGTCACCTTTCCTATGCAGGTGGCGGAATGTTCGGTGGCCAGCCGGACTGATGGAGTTGCCGAGCTGAAGCGGCAACTCGACGTTGCGAATGCGGACATCGCGCTGGTCAGTAAACGACTTAACGAGTCACAAGGTAGGTGGTTGCTCCGCGGTCACCTTGTAAGGGAGCTGATGCCCGTTCCTTACAATTTGTATGCTTGATGCAGATGGTGCCGCTGCTGTGGAAGACCTTCGAGCAGAGCTTGCTCGAGCCAAGGAGCAAGCCAGGAAAAGTGATGCGGCTGCCTCGAAGGCAGCAGAAGAGCTAAAAGCCGAAAAGGCTGCTCACTGCCGAAGCAGGGAGGAGATGGCCGGAATGGCCGTGAAATTAAAAGATGCTACTGACCGCTATGACGGATCTGGTGACTCATCTGTGGCCACAAAGGCCCAAGCCTGAGAGTTATTTTGGCTTGTTGCAGCAATTCCTTGGGACGGTGCCGCATATCGAGGCAATGAAGCGGTCGGCATGCATAGAGGGTGCACGGATGGCTCTCGCCCGTGTTAAGACATACTGGGCGGAGATAGATGCCACCGATGTTGCATCCCGGGGTTCGGACAAAAGCCGATTACCCGCCGAGCACTATTTTGAGGAAGTCCTGCAGGGCGCTCGTTTAATAGAGTCGCAGTGCTCGAAAGATGTTATGTTTAAATGACATGTATGATTTCTGAGATCATGTTTATAATGTTACGACTTTTTATACTTGTGCGTTCAAGTATTGAACTATCTCCTGTGTGGCCGTATATGTATGGATAACCTGAAAGATGGCAGTCTTTGGCTTCAGCCCCCACGCACATGGTGCGGGGGTGTTTGCAAAAAAAAGCACTTTTTCACACTTAATCCAATGTCTTGGTCCTTTGAAGGAGGTGATAGCATAGCAAACTAGGCAACCAGACTATAATGCTTTATCACTTTCACTTAGCCATAGGAGCTCGATGGTGGGGCTACTATATAGCCCCTAGAGGCACCGCGCTCTCCGAACTCGGGGCGCGTATGTGCCTGACCGGGAAGCGGTCCTTCGTCAAAGCGGAGGAATTCTAAACATTCTAGTAGTCGATCGAGTGGTTGACCAGTCTCTCGCTATATCATGACAATCAGTTTTCGACTTTCTCTACTGAGGTGCTCGCCCGGCCGAACCGGGGCACAATCGCAGTAGTTCTCCTGGTGCCGCGTTAGCCGATGGAGCGGAACGTAAGGCAGCAAAACACAGGAGCCGGGCAAACCCAACATTTGACCAAAGACATGATTCGGAGCTGATGCATATAAGGCCTAACTCGAGACGCCGAACACTCCCTGAGGTATTCGGTCTTTATGATACCGGGCAGAACAATGCCCTAAGCCCCTAGTGTCCAGGTACGGGCGAGAACTTCTGACGCGGCCGATGCCAAAACGCCAGCCTCCTCCTCGGTTATGGTAGGAAACCGGGGGATGTGTATCAACAAGAGACAATAAGAAAGGTTTACGCAGGGTCTTAATCTGAAAAGAATCCTTGCAACGGGTCCCTGCTGCACGTCTGCGCCTGTGTCTCCGCTGTGCTGTATCCTGGACGGGTGTAACACGTGTTTCATCTGTAAAAGAGAAGAACTTAGTTTGGAAAAAATATCATGCAAAAGATGTATTTAAAATAAAGTATGATTTGGAAGATGAATAAAGTCGAGCTTTATTGGCTCTCATCGTTTATACATGTAGCCCCTTGTAAAGAGGTATGCGGCTGGGAAGCCCCTTGTTTATTTACGCCGGACTCACCTAACCGTGTCCGAGGTCTGAATGACCTGTTTTTAGGGGTTTTGACCAGCAAGGTCGGATTAGTGTGTGGCTGTCAAGGCAGTCTCATGTTTTCCGTGGTCGAGGAACACTCGGAGTTACCCTTTAATGAGATTATGTCGCGTGGACCGGGCATTTTAAGCGTAAGAGACGCGTAATGCGGTATTGCATTGAAGCGGGCAAAAGCTTCGCGTCCCAGTAGTGCTTGATGGTTACTTTTGAATGGGGCGATATGGAAAATGAGCTTTTCGCAACGGAGGTTGTCGGATGAACCGAACACAACCTCTAGTAGTACAGAGCCTGTACAATTGGCGTAAAGGCCTGGCGTCACTCCTTTAAAGGAAGTGCTGCTACGGCGAATTTTGGTAGGGTCTATCCCCATTCTGCGGATGGTGTCCTGGTATAGCAGGTTTATATCACTGCCGCCGTCCATTAGGACTTGTGTGAATTGTAGTCCGTTGATTATGGGATCCAATACCAAAGCAGTCCCTCCTGCGTTTCGAACACTTCTGGAGTAATCCTGATGGTCGAAAGTAATTGGGTTAAACATCCAATTTCAGGATTCTGCTGGGGTGGACTGTGCGGTGCGTGTTTTAGCAGGTGCCGCACTATTTTTCCTTGTTATCACATGAAGTGAGTTCACTGTTTTGACTTCTAGTGGGAAAGACTTCTGTTTTCCAGCGTGCTACTTGTGGGGTTCGTCATCTTCGCTTGGTGTGTAGAGCCCCTTGTGTTCGGCGTTAAGTCGGTCGGACTGCTTGAAGACCCAACAATCTCTGTGGGTATGGTTTACAGGCTTCCCGGGGGTACTATGGATTTGACATATCCTATCCAAGATTTTATTTAGGTTGGATAGCTCATCACTGTTGTCCTTAAGAGGCAGTGTTTTGTTATTCGGCCAAGAGCTTTTGAACCCGGCGTTGACCGCCGTGCTATTTGGGCCATTTTCCTTATTCCGGCGCTGATCTTTTCTGCGCCATGATTTTCCATTTCCATCCCTGACCTCGGATGTACTGGGGTCGCTGGTGCTGCATCTTGCCAGCCAGCTATCTTCCCCCGCGCAAAAGCGGGTAATGAGGCTTGTTAGTGCGGCCATTGTTCTTGGTTTTTCCTGGCCAAGGTGTCTGGCGAGCCATTCGTCTCGGACGTTATGCTTAAAGGCTGCTAAGGCTTTAGCGTCCGGACAGTCGACTATTTGGTTCTTTTTGGTGAGGAACCTGTTCCAGAATTTGCGTGCTGACTCTCCGGGCTGTTGAGTTATGTGACTTAAGTCGTCTGCCTCCGGAGGGCGGACATAAGTCCCCTGAAAATTTGCTCGAAACGCATCCTCGAGCTCTTCCCAACTTCCAATGGTATTTTCTGGGAGGCTTTTGAGCCAATGCCGAGCTGGCCCTTTGAGCTTGAGGGGTAGGTATTTTATGGCATGGAGATCGTCTCCTCTGGCCATATGTATGTGTAGGATATAATCCTTAATCCAGACTCCGGGGTCTGTTGTTCCGTCATATGCCTCTATGTTGACGGGTTTGAATCCCGCTGGAAATTCATGGTCCAGTAACTCATCGGTGAAACATAGTGGGTGTGCGGCGCCCCTGTATTTAGGTGTGCCATTGTATTCAAACACTCGGCGGGTTGTGTTGCTCCCTGGAGTTTTCTTTTTTGGCCCATAGATGGACCTGACCGGGCCATCTTTTTTGCGAGGATCTTTATGTGGATCGTGTGCCGGCTTGTGTGCGGCGCCCCTTGCCGCTCTTAACCTGTCATCTGGTCGTCTATCCGGCCAGGCGGCCTCTTTCTTTTTTGACTGTGGGGGCTCTACGGCCTCCTTGTCAAATTCAGGCAACAGCTTGCGCTTCGGGTAGCTCTTTGCCTGGTGACTATTGCCGTATTTATCTGCGGTGTTGAGTACTTTGCTCCATCTCATTCTGAGTGCGTCCTCCACTGTTTTGAGCTTCCGCTTTTGCTTCTTCAAACTTCTTGCAGTGGCGACGAGCCTTTTATGAAGGTTCTTATGCTCCGGTGATGTGTCCGGCGTGAGATCGTCTGGACTGTTGTTTTCGCCGGGGATGGGTTGCTTGTCCAATCCATCCTGTTCGGATGGTTCCTTGGTGGCATGTCCGTCGTCCACTGCTTCACCCTGCTCTAAGGCTGGGTCAGTATGGGTGCCGTTGTTATCGAGGCGGGACTTCGGGCGGCGTTTGTGTCGCCGTTTTGGTTGTTTGTTGGGGGAGTTGTCCTTCGCCACGTCCCGTTGTTCCTCGTTATCGCTTCCTTTTGGTGTATCCACCATGTATACGTCGTGAGCTGGGGTGGCTTTCCAGTGTCCAGTAAGTGCTGGTTCTTGGTCGTCTCCGGCATCGCCGTCCATACTGTCGATGTTTTTGGAGTCGAAGTCAAGCATGTCGGTTAGATCGTCGACAGTGGCTACTAAGTGGGTGGTGGGTGGGCTTTGAATTTCCTCGTCGTCCGCATCCCAACCGTCCTGACCGTAGTCCGGCCAGGTTTCTCCTGATAACGAGAGATACTTTAGCGAACTCAGGATGTCGCCGAAAGGTGAGTGTTGAAAGATGTTCGCAGAGGTGAATTCCATGATCGGCGCCCAATCGGATTCGATTGGAGGGGGCGCGGGAGGTTTGGAGTCCGGCACCTCGGAGTCACGAGCTTCACAAGGGGTAAGGTCAGTATTCGGCTCCATCGCCGTAGAGGTTGCAGCCCCCAAGGCGGTGTCTGGCCACCCGTCCTCGATCTGCGCAGCCGGCTCCGAATTGAGGGTCGGAGCGGACTCGTGTGCGGCCTCCAGGGCACTGTACGGTTGCAAAGCTAAATCATGCCCATCGTGACAGTGCGGCACGCTCGGCTGTGCCTCGAATCCATCGAAGATCAAGTCCCCGCGGATGTTAGCCGTGAAGTTCAAACTTCCAAATCTGACCTGACGGCCAGGGGCGTAGCTTTCGATCTGCTCAAGTTGGCCAAGCGAATTGGCCGGCAGTGCAAAGCCGCCGAATATGAAGATCTGTCCGGGGAGAAAAGTCTCACCCTGGACTGCATCGTTGCTGATGATCGAAGAAGCCATCGAGCCTATCGGTGACGACACAGAGGAACTCTCAATGAAAGCACCAATGTCGGTGTCAAAACCGGCGGATCTCGGGTAGGGGGTCCCGAACTGTGCATCTAGGTGGATGGTAACAGGAGACAAGGGACACGATGTTTTACCCAGGTTCGGGCCCTCTTGATGGAGGTAAAACCCTACGTCCTGCTTGATTGATATTGATGATGTGGGTATTACAAGAGTAGATCTACCACGAGATCAAGGAGGCTAAACCCTAGAAGCTAGCCTATGGTATGATTGTTGTTCTTCCTATGGACTAAAGCCATCCGGTTTATATAGACACCGGAGAGGGCTAGAGTTACACAGAGTCGGTTACAATGGTAGGAGATCTACATATCCGTATCGCCAAGCTTGCCTTCCACGCCAAGGAAAGTCCCATCCGGACACGGGACGAAGTCTTCAATCTTGTATCTTCATAGTCTTGGAGTCTGGCCGATGATGATAGTTCGGCTATCCGGAAACCCCCTAGTCCAGGACTCCCTCACTATCCTTCACCAATTTAAATTGATGACAAGCAACGAATTTGGCATACTACTTATTCTCGTAGAAAGGATTAAGAGGGATATAGCATAAACTTGAGGAAGGTCTTGATGGAACCACCGGTGGGATTTAGAAACAATGAATGAATTGATATGATAACAAAGGAAGTGAAAATCTTGAACGAACCACCGTAAAAATTGGAAAAGAGAGTAGCAAGGGCACAATTCACCGGAAAGAATTTGGAAACGAATGAAGATACTTGAAGGGATTTAGATACATGAGAAAGAAGAGATCATGAACTGATTAGAGGATATTTGAACGATGCATCGAAAGAATTCGAGAACGAGAGTTGAAAGCTGAGAATGAATAATTCTAAGATGATGGGCTACGGATAATCAATCTGAAAAGACTCTTGAATTGCTCCGGATGGGTGAAAAGAATTTAAGAGAGCCATGAATCTTCGAGAGAACAGACAAGATTTAGAGGAAACACTTCTTCGGTCTTCAAATGTTGAGAATGAAGATGAGAACCACCATGACAATTTATGAGACACTCCGGAGCAAAGAAGAATAGAAATGTTGAACCAACGATGAAAATGTTTTAAAAGCGATCTTGAAGAAGGAATATGACTGATGATAATTCATTCTTACGTCAAACTTGGAAAAGAATTTGGGAATAGCTCCGGGAAAATTAGAAGAGTGAGGTAAGATCCTGGGAAAAGACCTGTGGGTTAGGGCCCACTAAAAAGATACACCGTTGAACGATTTATTAAAAGGGGGGATGTCACCGGTTGAATTAAATGACTTGAATGAGATAATGATCTCCAAATAGATTGAATGGATTAAGAATGGAAACACAAATCTTCTAAG
The DNA here is from genome assembly GCF_018294505.1 of Triticum aestivum. Classification (NCBI taxonomy): domain Eukaryota; kingdom Viridiplantae; phylum Streptophyta; class Magnoliopsida; order Poales; family Poaceae; genus Triticum; species Triticum aestivum. The sequence goes on from NC_057801.1 coordinate 733,856,032, forward strand.
ATATCTTCAACACTTCGGAACAAATGAATAGCAAGAGGTGAGTGATTGAGAGGTGCACCGGCATGAGAAAGCATTTGACACGAGGAAAGGAATATGATTAACACTGAAAGCTTGAATTAATCCACCGGAGAAGAAAAAAGAACGGAGGATGATGAACTTGAAACTGTTGAGCATCTTCATGGGAAATCACCGGATAAGAACATCGAAAGAAAATAATGAAAAGACTTCTCTCAAATAAAAGGATACATGATTAAGAAATCTGAGTCCTTGAAGTAAAAGGGTGGGAAGGCGGGAAAACAAAGGCAACTTGGGGACGGATGAAACCGATACCATTGAGAAAACTTAGAATTGATCTCGCGAATGTTGAAATGATCGGATCCACCTGAAGAGAAGCACACCGGTTGGAAAGAATTGACATGACAATCTCGATGATCAAAAGGATTAGTACTCCCATAGAAATATGAGAACACCGCTTGAAAGGTATAGAATCAACACTTGACTTCGAAGCAACTCGAATACCACAAATAAAACAAAACAAAGGATTTGGCTTGCAGAATAAGGCGGAACAAATACATATGATAGAGATTTACCCAATCCCATATCATGCATCTGTCGGAAAGATATTCTAGGAGCTACTAGAATTCCCACCTATAAAACTCCCGAAACTTTCTGGTTATGCAATCTGGTGTTGGGGATACAGGGGAAGCAATATATCTCACCCAAACTAACAATACCTACATCCAAGTTGTATCCATCCGTCAACACATAACCAAGAAAACTCCGGAAATCATGTAGCTCAACCTTCGAAAAGCATCCTTTATACAAGCTATGGCAATACTCCCGAACTCCCGCCCCAGTACTGGGTGGTGTCGAGGTTATCTCACCAACAACTGCATAAAAGAGATTTTCGATGTCAGCAAAACTCAGGTATTCCAGAACTGCAACGATAAAATTGTGACGACAACACCTCGGAGCTCAACTCCCTAGGTCACTGCCACATAAAAGACAAGAGGCACTGAGGGAGTCCTAGACTAGGGGGTGTCTGGATAGCCGAACTATCATCATCGGCCGGACTCCAAGACTATGAAGATACAAGATTGAAGACTTCGTCCCATGTCCGGATGGGACTTTCCTTGGCGTGGAAGGCAAGCTTGGCAATACGGATATGTAGATCTCCTACCATTGTAACCGACTCTGTGTAATCCTAGCCCTCTCCGGTGTCTATATAAACCGGATGGCTTTAGTCCGTAGGACGAACAACAATCATACCATAGGCTAGCTTCTAGGGTTTAGCCTCCTTGATCTCGTGGTAGATCTACTCTTGTAATACCCACATCATCAATATCAATCAAGCAGGACGTAGGGTTTTACCTCCATCAAGAGGGCCCGAACCTGGGTAAAACATCGTGTCCCTTGTCTCCTGTTACCATCCGCCTAGACGCACAGTTCGGGACCCCCTACCCGAGATCCACCGGTTTTGACACCGACATTGGTGCTTTCATTGAGAGCTCCTCCGTGCCGTCGCAATCAGGAGGGATGCATTTTCCCATCTTTAAAGACGGCGCCGTCGTCAAGGGAGCTTTGGCCACCGGTCAAACTATCCGGCTAGGTGGTTTTCTTATGACCGCCTGTTCGGCCGCCGCTCCGACAATGACCTCTCTGGCCATCAAAAGCGATCTTCACGTCAACTCGGAATTCGCCGAGCAGCTAGATCCGATGGAGATCTCCTCCGTAAATGAGCTCTTGGATCGCATCGCCGCCCTGGGAGTCGCTACAGACTACGATCAGATTGGGCTTAAATCCGATCTAAGAGAAATTAACTCTCCCTAGGCTACCCACCACGTTGTCGTGGTAGAGGAACAACGCGGCGACTCTTCTTCTATGTTAAAGACCAGTTATGTCCGGATTCCCGATCCCTCCATGCCGGATTCCCGCGGAGGGACGAACGTCAATCAAGTACTAAACCTAAAGTCAGGCATCAGACCAGATTTGTTGGATAACATCCAGCAATCCAAGCTTCCAAATCCGGAAACTTCTCGGCCTTTGAGCCTCAGATAGGGCGGGGTTCCAAATTTAATTCCGCTCCCCACCCAAACATAAGCGATCTATCTCAAATACGACAAGAGCCCGATGAAACAGTACATCATTACTGGGCCAGATTCCTCCTGGTTATGGACAGGATAAAGGACTGCCATGAGGAAAGCGCAATCTCAATTTCCTGCAACAATTGCACGGACAAGGGAATCATGAATGCCATAAGTCATCGCGAAGTTACACGCTTCGCTGACCTGGCGACCATCGTACAAAAATACTGTGCGATGGAGAGTGCCTGGAAAACCGAAACCAGGTTTTGGGACAATCCGGCCCTAAACACAACCCTAGTTCGAAATAAAAGGGTGCGTCATACTCAAGCACCTGGGTTAAAAACCAAAAAGCAAAAACCCCCTAAAGGGCACGGAACCGTACTGGAGGGATGGCTCAATGGACGTTGTAAAATCCATAGTACAGAGGGCGCCACTCCAACACATAGCCTTCGAGCATGTTGGATACTATGGCAGGTGGCCAAAAGTGGCGAAGGTTTTCTAGCCCCGGGTAACCAGCCCAACAGTACCAGTACGGTATTAACAGTCTTCGAGACTTTCACATCAAATAATATGCGGAAACGAACAATCCGCAGCCTCGCCGAAGTCTACCAAGTAGCAACAACAAATCCATGGAGCGACACGGCTATCACCTTCAATGCCAGCGACGAACCTAAATTCCGAACAGCCCGAGCACCAGCCGCATTGGTCCTCAGTCCGATAGTGGACGGCTTTCGTCTTACCAAGGTACTCATGGATGGCGGCAGCGGATTAAACCTCATCTATGAGGAAACCCTCCAAAAAATGGAAATTGACTGGAGCCGCATTGAGCGAAGCAGCACAACCTTTAGAGGAATAATCCCTAGTCGGGAAGTACGCTGCACAAGAAAAATCACACTAGATGTAGTGTTCGGCTCACCGGACAATTACAGGTCCGAGGAGGTCACGTTCCAAGTGGCCCCGTTCGGCAGCGGATATCATGCCTTGTTAGGGCGAGAGGCATTCACAATCTTCCAAGCTATACCCCATTACGGGTACATGAAGCTTAAAATGCCCGGGCCCAATGGAATTATCACTCTTGTCAGTGATCCAGATATAGCACTCCGCGCTGAAAATAAGACAGCCGCACTAGCCCTAGAGGCATTGTCCGAAGCCCTAGCGGCAGAGGAACTCACTGCGCTATGCTCCACGGTGGATAGGGACGATGTGATACTCAATAAGAGGTCTAAATCCACCTCTTTTAAACCAGCAGACGAAATAGTCAAATTCCAGGTCCATCCAACGGACCCCACAAAGATGGCCTCCATTGGGGCACAATTAAACCCTGATGTAGAAGCCGCACTACAAGAATTCCTTCGGGAAAATTGGGACATTTTTGCCTGGCACTCTTCAGATATGCCAGGAATCCCACGCAGGCTGGCAGAACATAGCCTAAATATCCTAAAAGGATTCAAGCCAGTCAAACAGGCTCTTCGGCGATTTTCCGAACCCAAAAGACAGGCAATGGGAGAGGAGCTAGCCAAACTCCTAGAAGCCGGATTCATCAGAGACATAAAACATCCGGAATGGCTAGCAAACCTGGTAATGGTACCAAAAAGGACAAATCCTGGCGCCTTTGTGTCGATTTCAAAGAGCTTAACAAGGCCTGTCCAAAGGATCCTTCCCCCCTCCCCCACATCGACCAAATCATCGATGCTACCGCAGGGCACGATTCATTGTGCTTCCTCGACGCATACTCCGGATACCATAAAATCAAGATGGCGGAAAAAGACCAGGCCGCAACGGCATTCATTACTCCATACGGACCATTCTGCTTCAACACAATGCCCTTCGGACTCAAAAACGCCGGCGCAACATATCAGCGCATGATTCAGACATGTCTGGCTACCCAGATAGGCAAAACAGTGGAGGCATACGTAGACGATGTGGTCGTTAAGACCAAACACGTCGAAACTCTAGTAGACGATGTGAGGCTTACATTCGACAACCTCCGAGCATACGACATTAAGCTCAACCCAGAAAAATGTGTTTTCGGCGTACCAGCCGGAAAGCTCTTGGGCTTCATTGTATCCGGTAGAGGAATTGAAGCAAACCCAGCCAAGATCCGAGCTCTGTCACAATTGGATATTCCAAAAGACCTCAAACAAATACAAAAGCTAACTGGATGTGTGGCGGCTCTAAGCCACTTCATCTCCTGTTTGGGAGAAAAGGCGCTGCCCCTCTATCGCCTCCTTCGGCGCACCAAACACTTTGAATGGACGGATGCTGCCACGGCCGGACTCGAAGAAATTAAGGCCATATTGGCAACAAATCCGGTCCTGGCCGCGCCCAACCTGGGCGAACCTATGTTATTATATATCGTGGCAACACATCAAGTCGTCAGTGCCGTACTCGTCGTCGAATGAGAAACAGAAGGGCACAAATTCCCTCTTCAAAAACCAGTGTACTATGTATCCACTGTCTTAACTCCATGCAAGTCCCGGTACCCACATTATCAAAAGATAGCGTATGCGGTGTTCATGGCATCCCGGAAGCTGCGACACTACTTTCAAGAGTGTTCCATAACGGTGGCCTCCGAAGTACCTCTCAATGATATTATAAACAATCGCGACGCGATGGGAAGGATTGCAAAATGGGCCATTGAGCTCTTACCATTTGACATAACCTACAAACCACGACGAGCTATAAAGTCGCAAGTTTTGGCTGACTTCATCGCCGAATGGACCGAAGCCGAACTCCCTAAAGAGTACGGCGCATACTCCAATTGGATCATGCATTTCGACGGCTCCAAAATGTTGGCTGGCTTGGGGGCTGGCGTTGTCTTGACGTCCCCAACCGGAGACACAGTCCAATATGTACTTCAAATAATGTACACGGACTCCAACAACGCAGCCGAATACGAGGCCCTTCTACATGGTCTCCGGATGGCAATCTCCATGGGCATTCAACGCCTAGAGGTGCGCGGGGATTTAAACCTCGCAATATCCCAAGTAAATGGAGACTTTGACGCCAAGGATCCGAAAATGGCAGCCTACCGTAACGCCGTCCTAAAAATGTCAGCTCGGTTCGAAGGACTCGAATTCCACCATGTAGCCCGGGATAATAACCAGGCAGCAGGCATGTTGGCACGCATTGGCGCAAAACGTGATGCCGTCCCTCCAAACATCTTCCTGGAGCGGCTCTTTAAGCCATCCGTATTATGGGAAGAGGAGTCCGGAAATAACAACCCGGAACCAACTGCACCACCCAGCACGGAACATTCCGACACAATCGGTGGCTCAGCCAATGAAGTAACACCTTCAGCCCATGAAATAATGGCAGTAATTGCCCCGTGGACGGAACCATTCCTAGCCTACTTAATCAGGCAGGAATTTCCCGAAGACCAAAATGAGGCCCGCTGCATAGTTCGGCAATCTAAAGCCTACAAGGTCCATGAGGGAGAACTTTATAAGAAAAGCACAACCGGAGTCCTTCAAAGGTGTATCTCCGAAGAGGAAGGGCGAAATCTCCTAGCTGAAATTCACGCCGGACTCGGCGGGCAACATGCCGCAGCCTGGGCCCTTGTAGGCAAGGCCTTCCGTACAGGATTTTATTGGCCGACAGCCCGGGCAGATGCTCAGGACTTAGTCCAACAATGCGTCGGTTGCCAGCTCTTTGCTAATCAAAGCCACATGCCACCCACCGCCCTCAAAACTATACCCATCACTTGGCCGTTCGCGGTCTGGGGGCTTGACATGGTTGGACCCCTTAAAGGGGGAACCCAGAAGCAAAAATACTTATTGGTCATGGTGGACAAATTCACCAAATGGATAGAGGCCAAGCCGGTTAAAACGGCAGAATCCGAACCTGTGATAGACTTCATATCCGGGGTAGTACACCGTTTTGGTGTCCCCCACAGCATCATCACTGATAACGGCACGAATTTCACGGCTGACGAGGTTAAACTCTAGTGCAAAAACATGGGCATCAAGCTCGACTACGCTTCAGTCTATCACCCTCAAACTGACAGTCAAGTGGAAAGAGCAAATGGTCTAATCATGAGCGGCATTAAACCCAGATTAGTGCGGTCCCTCACGGAATCTAACACGCACTGGGTAGAGGAGCTCGACTCCGTACTCTGGGGGCTGCGGACCACGCCAAACCGCACTACGGATTCACACCATTTTTTATGGTATACGGCGCTGAGGCAGTTTTGCCCTGCGATATAATTCATGACTCACCTCGCGTGCGCATGTACGAAGAAAGAGAAGCCGAGTTGGATCGGCAGGACAGTTTGGACGCCTTAGAGGAGGAGCGCGACGTGGCAAAATCCCGTTCCGCATTCTATCAGCAGCAGGCTCGAAGATATCAAAGCAGAGAAGTACGGGCCAAAACTTACAATGTTGGCGAGCTAGTTCTACGCCTGCCGGACAAGAAAAAGGACAAACTTAAGCCCAAATGGGAAGGTCCCTTCATCATCGACCAAGTCCTTACCGGCTGTGCATACCGTCTATGCAACGCATCTAACAACCGACTCGAGCCAAACCCATGGAACGCGGCCCGTCTTCGAAGATTCTACGCCTAGCGCCGGACTCAGAGTTCGTCTCCTTCCTCCGTCCACCTTTCATATTTTTTCGCTGTCTTTGTTTTCCATCCTTTTTGCTCCCTCTTTCAGTACAAGCCTCTTGAGGGCTGATCTGCGCTTTGTTCGCACTCACTTGATGTGCTACTCGCACTCGTTATACCTGGGGGCTTCTTTAACAGAAGCTTATTTATATGGGCTTCAGGCCCAACACATGTGTCATACTTCCGCATGTACCTTTTACTCACCATTATATGCATTGATATGACTTAAGTTTTGGCCAAGCTGGGTTGCCTGGCTCTTGTGCTTACCCCTACGTTCCCGATTGTTCGGCTAGGAGGTAAAGGGAGCACCTCTGCGATTGTTACTGCCGGGTCAGCCGGATGTGTACCTCAGACTGGGTGAAGCCGAAGGCTAGCGTTCTTAAGGGAATATTCGGTCGGTGACCTGAAAGATGATTTATTACTTATTTATTTATCTGCCCCTAGGTGCTTTTTCTGCTCTTTTCGCAGTCTGGACATGCACTTTAGGGCATGCCTCCCAGGGAAAGGAACCCCTAACGGAACTATTCTCCCTGGAAGATGTTTCTTACTAACCATGTAATATAACATAGCTAGTTGGGCACTTGTCTGATAAAGTACTTATGACCCCTACGCCTTGTCTCCATGCATGCCCCGGTTTTTGTATAACCGTAAGGGTATTTGGACACACTCGGGACTGTTGGGTCCCGAGGTTGAAGTGAAAAGGTCCGCAAAGACAAACGATCTACAATCCGGCTAGAAGGCATTTTACATGTCATTTTAAATTACATCGTCAAACTGACTGATTGTACTCCTCTTCAATCCCATCTAACAGGCTGTCTAATTTACAGTCCCATTGGGAATATTTTGCGGCCAACTCTACTTGGCCGTACATCAGGCTCACAGGGATCTCCTTCCCATCGGGCCCCACAGGTCCGACCTCGGCCATGTGGTTTGGATCAACCCTCGTGTACCGCGTCTTCACCATGGCCCAGGCCTCCCTGGCGCCTTGACGGCAGGCCGATATCTTCCACAGACGGAAATGCTGCCGTACTCCCTGAAGCTTCTCAGCAAGCCCTCCAAGACCCTCGGGTAGGGAGACGGAAGGCCATAAGGCCTGAACGACGTTGCTCATCGCCCGCCGAACACGTTCGTGCAGTTGTAGCAGCTCGGGAAGAGGGTCTCCCGTGGAACCAGGCATCTCCTCTGCCGGACGACCCGTGAGCACACCTACAGACACATTTCTGTCAATCGACTTCCTCGCCGAACTCTTCTTTTCAAAAGAGTTTGCTCAAGCACTTACTGTAAATGCTGCGATGAAGCCGCCGATTCTCCTTTACGGAGTTAGACAGCTGGACCCAAACATCTTTTAGTTCTTCGCCCAGCTGGGTGTTGGCATCTTGGAATTTGTTCCTCTCCTGCTGCACCCTCATAAGCACCTTCTCGCCGGCCTTCAGCTGGCGCAACATATGTTGCTTGTCCGGATCTAGTCCGGCACCCTCTGCAATATTATTGTCAGACTATACACACACGCCGCACTTCATAAATTACTTCTCTTTCCGAAATATGAATTACTAGAGGGGGTCTCTGTGGCTCCCCCGGAAGCGGCTAGTGCGGCCTCAAGTTGGGCCTTGCATTCTTGAAGCTCCTAGGACAGGTGGGTATTCTTCTCCGTAAGATCCTGCATAACAAATGATCCTTAAATCAGTTAGTTTATCTATTTTAAGTCTCGGGGGCTACTGGCATATATAACTATTAAAATTCCCCACCCGTATGTCTTTTACATACTGCTCCGTGGCTCTGGTTAAACCATCTTGAGCAGCACGGAGGTGCGCGTCTCCCGCATTAAAGGCATTCAACGCCTCTGGGGAGAAACACGCATCACGAAGAACTATCCGACGGCGCCTGTGATTCATGGCGCTCTCCACCTCAGACCCGGTGGCGGACAACCTGTCGGCATCCTCCGTTGGAGGAGCATCCGGCTCGCGCCTTGCGCTCGCCTCCCCCTCCGGACCAGGCGTTGGAGCCTGGCTGGCGGAGGCTTGGTTGGCAACCTCTCCGGGCTCAGTCCGGCGAGCGCTCTTTCTCCTGGAAGAATCATGAGTATTAATAGGAGTCTTTCCCTAAAAGACAATGGTGCACCATACCTTTGCGACGATGTTTCAATTTGCGCCGCACTCCTCTTCCGCCTGCTGGGCCGCACTGACCCTGGTTGGTCAGTCACCGCGGGCTCGGCTTCCCGCCGTAAAGGCACCTCCTGTGAAGCACCGTTGGTACACGGTGGTCAGAAATAAGCATTAAAAAAGTAACGGTGTCAGGACTTCGGTCGTACTCACCTGGGAAGCCGGAGATAAACCGGGGTAGTCAGCCGTAATGGCGACTAGAGCATTGTCTATGCTGAGCTGGTGGAACACCTCGTCAATCAGTTCCACCATTATGTCCGGATCCTCTCCGGAGGCCGGATCAAGGGATCTTCCCGGATCCTTGGGTTGTGGAGTCGGGCTTTCCATGCCCTCCACATCCCGGCGCAGTTCCTGCGTCGAAATCATAAAGTAAGACACTTATCTTTGAAAGCACAGATCGGATATATAAACGTCCGCTTACCCAGCTCTGAGGGTTATTTATGGAGAATCCATTCAATGGACTCGTGCGGAGAAAGTCCTCCTTCTCCCCCTTGTACAAGCCGGACAGGATCTTCACCAGATCGGCGGCCGATCCCGGCCCCTTGCGGCCATGACGGGTGGCATCATTCTCCCTGTTGAAATCCCACATGGGGTGGCCCCTATATTGGAGCGGCTGCACCCCTCGCATAATGCATGTGGCCATGACTCCAATCATGGTTAATCCGGAATGGGCCAGTAACCGTATCCGCCCATCAGATATTGGACACTCCTATCATCTTCCCGTTGAGGGCTCCGCGGGCGGCAACTCAGGCTTTTCTTCAGAGGAGCGTTGCTAAACTCCGGGAGGCCGATCCGAACTGGATCCGGCAGTGGGGCGTCTTCCATATAGAACCACTCCGAAGGCCAGTCTTCGGACGCCTTCTTCGGGGTTCCGGATAGATATCCGGTCCCGGCGATGCGCCATATTTTGGCTCCGCCCACTTGATATATCGACCCCTCGTGAGGACGGGGTACGAGGCAAAACAGTCTCTTCCACAGCGCAAAATGGGGCTCGATGCCCAAGAACAGCTCGCAAAGAGCTACAAAGCCCGCGATGTGTAAAATGGAGGAAGGTGTAAGGTGGTGAAGTTGGAGTCCATAGAACTCCAGGAGCCCCCAGAGAAACGGATGTATGGGAAATCTGAGTCCCCTTATTAAGTAGGGGATGAAGCATACCCGCTCTCCTTTGGAGGGATTGGGGACGCTCTCCGCCTGCTTCCCACCCTTGTAGGTGGCCAGTCCGGCTCGAACCGGAACCATAAAGGCTGGGGGAAGGTATCCCTCTGCTTGGAGCGTCACTAACTCGCTATGCGGTACTAAGCATCTCCTCCAGTCTCCTGGCTGAGGACTGGGAGTGCGAGAAGAGGAGCCGCGTCGACTGTCCATGTTGGAATGGATTTTTGTCAGATGCGCTTCGATGAGTACTTGTGGAAGGAGGATGGTGTGATTCGGATCTGGATCCCCGCCTCTCTTATAGGCGGCTTATTCGCGCAGCTAGGGGGGTAAAACGTAAAAATGCCCTAGCTTTTCGCATTCATACAACACGTGGAAGAGGGCCATTATTGGACGTGGAAGCCAAGGAGCGCAACATTTATGAAGAAACCGGACACTATTCGGCAAACACATGGAACATGGAGGGGAACCCGCCTTGCAAACGCCGAAGACAATGTACGCGCCGGACTCGTCATCATTGAAGCCTGGTTCGGGGGCTACTGAGGGAGTCCTGGACTAGGGGGTGTCCGGATAGCCGAACTATCATCATCGGCCGGACTCCAAGACTATGAAGATACAAGATTGAAGACTTCGTCCCATGTCCGGATGGGACTTTCCTTGGCGTGGAAGGCAAGCTTGGCAATACGAATATGTAGATCTCCTACCATTGTAACCGACTCTGTGTAACCCTAGCCCTCTCCGGTGTCTATATAAACCGGATGGCTTTAGTCCGTAGGACGAACAACAATCATACCATAGGCTAGCTTCTAGGGTTTAGCCTCCTTGATCTCATGGTAGATATACTCTTGTAATACCCACATCATCAATATCAATCAAGCATGACGTAGGGTTTTACCTCCATCAAGAGGGCCCGAACCTGGGTAAAACATCGTGTCCCTTGTCTCCTGTTACCATCCGCCTAGACGCATAGTTCGGGACCCCCTACCCGAGATCCGCCGGTTTTGACACCGACAGGCACCAAGAACAATGTTCTCGTCACAAAACCATCGGAACGATTCCAAGATACCCGCGTGATCCTAAATTTTTTTTAGTGAAATTTGAGGAGAGGAAAGTCAAAACATCTACGTCAGGAGTCCTCACTAGAACGACGAAGGGGTCTGAGGAGTAAAAAGAATCCTACTCTCCGACATATATAATCCTAAGACTCAAAAATAGTTTTTTTCTAGACTCAACAACGGCCAACAATCAAGGGCGCTCCTATGGTCGGTTGAGGCTCTGATTACCAACTTGTCACGCCCAATATGCGATACTATCCTAAATAGACTCGAAGGTCCCACCAAGGATAGGACCGCATATTGAAACGCTTTTGCAAGGTGGATATCATTACATCAACATTACATAATATATGGGGATACATACAAGAGGCATACAAAGCCACATGAATACAACATCATCTTACATAATAGCACCATCCGACTACGGATGAAACACAAGCAGAAACTCAAACGACATCCACCCTGCTAGCCCAGGCTGCCGACCTGGAACCTATCCCCTGATCGAAGAAGAAGCAGAAGAAGAACTCCAAAACAAGCAAACCTCGCTCTCGCGTCATGATCATCGCATAACCTGTACCTGCAACTGTTGTTGTAGTAATCTATGAGCCACGAGGACTCAGCAATCCCATTACCATGGGTATCAAGACTAGTAAAGCTTAAAGGGAAAGGAAGGGGTAAAGTGGTGAGGTTGCAGCAGCGACTAAGCATATATGGTGACTAACATACGCAAATAAGAGCGAGAAGAGAGCAAGTGGAACGGTCATGAAGCTAACAATGATCAAGAAGTGATCCTGAACTCCTACTTACGTCAAACATAACCCAAAACCGTGTTCACTTACCGGACTCCGCCGAAAAGAGACCATCACGGCTACACACGCGGTTGATGCGTTTTAATTCGGATCTGGTGTCAAGTTATCTACAACCGGACATTAACAAATTCCCATCTGCCCATAACCGCGGGCATGGCTTTCGAAAGTTTATACCCCGCAGGGGTGTCCCAACTTAGCCCATGATAAGCTCTCGCGATCAATGAAGGATATACCTTCCCCCAGGAAGACTCGATCAGACTCGGAATCCCGGTTTACAAGACATTTCGACAATGGTAAAACAAGACCAGCAAAGCCGCCCGATGTGCCGACAAATCCTGATAGGAGCTGCACATATCTCGTTCTCAGGGCACACCTGATAGGTCAGCCTACGAGTAAAACCAGCCCTCGAGTTGCCCCGAGGTGGCCCTGCAGTCTGCCCGTTTCGGACCAACACTCAAAGGAGCACTAGCCCCGGGGGGGGGGGGGTTAAAATAAAGATGACCCTCAGGCTCCGGAAACCCAAGGGAAAAAGGGCTAGGTGAGGCAAATGGTAAAACAAAGGTTGGGCCTTGCTGGAGGAGTTCTATTCAAAGCGAACTGTCAAGGGGGTCCCATAAATCACCCAACCGCGCAAGGAAACCAAAATCCGGGAACATAACACCGGTATGACGGAAACTAGGGAGGCAAGAGTGGAACAAAATACCAGGCATAAGGCCGAGTCTTCCACCCTTTACTAAGTATATAGATGCATTAATAATATAAGAGATATTGTGATATCCCAACATAATCCTATCCATCATGGGGCAATCTTCAACTTCATCTGCAACTAACAATGCTACAAGAGGGGCTGAGCAAAAGTGGTAACATAGCCAAGCAATGGTTTGCTAGGAAGGGTGAAAAGGTTAGAGGCTGACATGGCAATTGGGAGGCTTGATGAACAAGTGATAGGAAGTGCAACATAGCGATAGAACGAAGCAACTAGCATATCAATGATAGTAGTGAGATCCAAGGTAACGGTCATCTTGCCTGAAATCCCGCTAGGAAGAAGAACGAGTCCATGAAGTAGACGAACGGGAGTAGTCGAACGGATCCTCACAACTCCGGAACGAAATCGAAGCTAACGAGAGAAGCAAACCGGAAAGAAGCAAACAACATGGTAAACAACCAATACATAAACATGGCATGATGCACAACCAAGTATGATGCATGTCCGGTTTAATGCGGCATGGCATGACAATATGCACAAACAACACTACAAGTTAAGTGGAGCTCAATATGCAACGAGTTGCATATTGACGAAACACCACATCAATTATTTAGTTCTCTCTCGTTTAGGTACACAACAATGTTAAATGTTATTAAACATGGCAAGAGGTGAAACATAATAAAACTACCTATCTAGGCAAGTTTAAATGAGGCCGGAACAACAAACAACAATTCCGGAAAATCCTCATGTGCATATTTCAAATTTGGTACTGTTCTGCCTATTACATAATTTTAGAGTTGTTAAACAGGAAAATAAAGTCCACCATGTTAAACTAGGCATTTTTCCACCCCATTTACATATAAAGTTTATTAAATTTGGAGCTATGGTTATTTAGTTATGAAATAAATCATTTTAACATGGCATATTAGCAAATTTAAACAAACAGCAAGTTAAACATTTTTAACATGGATAAAAGTTGCATATTATGAAACTAGATGAAATTCTAAGCATTTTACATATATAAATTATTTACATATGATGCATAGTTTGTGAGTAATTATATGCATAAAGTTCAAGGGTTTTTCTGAAAACAGTAATTCACTGGATAATGCTAAAATCGCCGGACAAGAAAAAACATAACACGGGCCAAAGCAGAAGGATCTGGGCTGCTCACATTAGGCTAGGCCCAGTCGGTGGAGCAGGAGGCCAGGCAGGCCGGATCTTAGCACGGCTGGGCCTTGACCAACAGGCGAAGGGGAGGTGGCCCAGGCGCGGGAGGTCGATCTGGAGGCAGCGACGCAGTCAACAAGCGCTGGCTCGCTGCTCCAGCTGCAGCGAGACGAAGCAGGGCGATGCGATGCAGGGGATGCAGGGACTCCGGCGGGTCGACGGCAGCGAGGGACTTGGCGGCACCTGGGGTTGAAGACGACTGGAGGAGGGCCGGAGCCATCGATTCCTCGTGGCAGCGGGGCACCCATGACGGCTTCCTGTTCGACCTGAAGAAAGAGGGGTCGCGATGTGAGGGAGATAGAAGAGCAGAGGAGGAAGGAAGGAGAAGGGCAGAGGCGAGGGGCACTGCCTGCTGGTGGCTCGTCGGAGCTCGGACGGGCGGAGGGGCACTGGATCCGGGCGACGGCAGGAGGGGTCCTGTTGGTCTGACAGAAGGTCAACAAGGACAAGCGGTCTGACAACAGGTCAATGAAGACAAAGAGAGAAGCGGTAACTACGAACGGCTACGAGGTTTTATGAAAAAAACATGCAAATGCAATGCACATGATGCCATGAGACGAACACGTATGCAAAATGAGATGCACATGAGGACATGGCAAAATGCAACACGCAAGCAAATGACATGGCAACAACGGCGAATAACTAGGAGACACCTGGCGCATCGAATCCGGGGCGTTACAACGGCTATCACACATATTACATCCACTGGGCATCAAAGTTCGCCACCAGTGCAAATAAATGCGCTGACAAAAGAATATACAAAACTAAGAGCACTTCAGAAGGCACTAGGCCTAGCCAGGTCGGGCCCCCCAAACAGCCGAAGAAGCTGAGTAGACCTTAGTTGTGTCAACGATAGATGCATCAACACTAGATTTATGGCATGATGGCGCACATGGCAGTCCTCTGACATCTTCATTGCATCTTTGACTTCAAGTCGGAGCTGAGCTGAAGCAAGCCTTTCCGCTTTAAGTTGAGATTGAAGAAGTCGAACTGGTTGAGGCAGTGACTGCACAGAGGTTGTCTCACACCTGCTGGTGAGTAGCTTCAACTCACTGTCTTCATCAAGACAGGACCTTGTGTGACACCCCAAAATTTTAATCTTGTTTTATTAAATTAAAATTTTGCTAGGAAACTTAAACTTTTATTTTCTGGATTTCCTTTTGTTTTCAGAACCATTCTTTTCTTTATTATTATGGAGTTTTCCCCCCAAGTGAAAACTTTTCAATCATTATTGGACTTGTTTAACCTCTCAAGAAAAACATTTCTTTTATCAGTGGATTTATTGGCATATTTTTTCCCTGAGCCTTATTTCTTTAAAAATGATTTTTATAAGTTTCAGGGCCTCTTTTGCACTGCAACCCTTTGATAAAGTTATTTAAAAATCCCACCAAAATTTGGGGATGACATATGATGTCCCTAAATCACTTTTATGCAAAAATATTTCTTAGTCATTTGAAGATTTTGAGTTTACCACAAGTTTTTAAATCTGGTCAGATTTCACTTTTGCACTGCAACCTATTTATATACTCCTTTAAAACTTCCACCAAAATTAGGGGAGGCCAGTAGGAATATATTATTCATCTTTATGCAAAAACCCAGTTATGTCCTTTGAAAAATTTGAGTGAATCAACCTCATTTTAATTCTGGTCCAACTTGATGATTTGTACTGCAACCATATGTTAACTTGCTCCTTTACCCACGATTCTTTTTCCTGCTTGTAGTCCTTCCTACAAAACCCTTAAGTCCAGGAGCATGAACCCATTGGAATATTTTTGGTCCATGAAATGATAGCCTTTAGGTTATGTCCAGAATTGGTTTTCTCAAATTTTTGCAGTAACAAGTTTCTATGTTTGACAAACTAACCTGACCACCATCACCTACACCTAAAGAGACCCCAATCTGGAGATTTTGGCCACTCCAAGAACTGCTTAGATGCCTCTAGCATTATGTCAAACACCTTGTGTGCATGGCCCGTTTTGGCATGGTTTTTAGTTAGCATTGTAAGCTTGGTTCCCTGACCTAACCCCTATGTCCTTTAACCTTCTTGCTAACCCTAACCTAGTACTATTAATTGCCATCCTCGCTCAAGCACTCTAGGCCACCCTGGCATTCTGTCGAGCATGTCGTGCGCGTGCTTTGGGCGCGCCCAGAGCGCATGTTTTGCACGCGCGCGCGCAACCGAGCCGCCGCGTTCGCTACCCCCACGCCCTGGCCCTTGCTCGCCTGCAGAGCCGCGCCCCGCCCTCGACCATTCACCAGAATGCTCCAAGCTGCCCTGGTGCCCTACAGCGCCGCCGTTAGAGCCCTCTTGGCGGCACACCGGCGTCCGTAGTTCACCTCTACCATGGACGGCGCCTCCCGATCCACAACTCCTCGCCAGCTGCCCTCGTGAGCAGGCCGTCCTTATCTCCAAGCTCGTCCGCTAGCACTGACCCTGCTCCGGCCATCGCCACGTAGCTCTGCCGCAACAGAAGCGGTCGGCCCGCGATCTTATCCCCAGCGATGGCGGAACCGACCTTCCCCGGCTAATATAGCCCCAGGCCTTGCTCGAGCCCCCTCAGGCAGCCTCGTACCACCCCTCTAGTGCGCCCCACGACCAGGAAGCAACGACGGGAGGCCTTCTTCCTCGCGTCCGACCGATTCGGCCGCCGCCGCCCTACGGTCCCAACCGTCGCGAACAGAGCCTCCCCCACCTTCCAGCACCACCGCCCGACTCCTCTTCGTCTTGCGGAGCCGCCCAGACCCCCAGCTTCGATGGAGCACCACCCTGGCCAGAACCCCCAAAATGAACCGAAGCTATCTCCGCCGCAAAGCTCACCACCGGCGACTCCCTTCGCCCCCACCACCCTAGCGACCACCGGGAGGACCGCTCCAGTCTGGCGGATCCATCCCTGCCCTCGGGAGCCCGCGAGGAGCCGCCAATCGCCGGCGACGATCGCCGGAGCCCCGCCTCCGCGCGGCCAGGGGAGGAAGGAGGCGGGGATGACTGGTCAAACCTGACCAGTGGGCCCCCTGGACCCACTGTCAGTGACCCATGATGGTCCATGTGGTTTAAGTGGAAGCGTAAAAGCAAAGTACGCCTTCGACGTGTTCAGTTCTCGAAACGTTTTTCTTTTTTTTCTGTTTTATTTTTAAAAACAGAGTTTGACCAAAACTTTGACTGGCTATATCTTTTAAAATAAAACTCCAAATAAGTTGATTCTTTTTCCTACCTCTCTCAAATTTAGTCTAGTTTATTTTAAGATTTATTTGAAAAAATTTCAGACAACCTTTTTTGCACTGTTTTTGAAACTATGTGTTAATTTGAATAATTTCAAAAATAGGTTTTTGAAGAAGAAGGCATCTTTCAAAAATGCACCCCCACTTGCATACTCTTGAAGGCAAGCATTCTGAACCCTGGCATAATATTTTCGTGCATTGTGTGACATGATTATAACACCACCTTAATACGGAGAACTCGTTATTTTATGTGGTGATACGATCATTTGCATTAATGCATATTGGAAATGTCCTTGCTGTTGGAAATGGTCATGCTCGTGACAGTAATCATCCTCGTATGCTTTTCGGGCCTGCCGGAAGGAAGCCGGGAAAGTCTCTATCTTTGGTAGACCTGAGCTTGTCCCTAGTTCCTCGTCGAGACGAGTGTGTCTGGTATGGCATGATGGGGTATGATGAGTGGTAATTCTGTCTGTTGGAGGAAATATTGTTGGGGAACGTTGCAGAAAATTAAAATTTTTCGTACGATTTCACCAAGATCCATCTATGAGTTCATCTAAGCAACGAGTCAAGGGAGAGAGTTTGCATCTACATACCACTTGTAGATCGCGTGCGGAAGCTTGCAAGGCGATGATGTAGTCGTACTCGACGTGATTCGAATCACCGATGACCAAGTGCTGAACGGACAGCACCTCCGCGTTCAACACACGTACGGGACGGGAGACGTCTCCTCCTTCTTGATCCAGCAAGGGGGAAGGAGAGGTTGAGGAAGACAGCTCCACCGGCAGCACGACGGCGTGGTGATGGTGGAGAGGCAGTACTCCGACAGGGCTTCGCCAAGCACACAACGGAGGAGGAGAGGTGTTGGGGAGGGGAGGGCTGCGCCTTGGAGGGTGGTGCGGCTGCTCTCCCCTCACCCCTCTATTTATAGGGGGAAGGGAGAAGGGGGCCGGCCCCCTAGAACCCATCTAGGGGGGGTGCGGCGGCCTAGGGGAGAGGGGAGAGGGTGGCTTGCCCCCCAAGCCAAGGGGGGCGCCCCCTCTAGGGTTCCCCCCTCAACCCTAGGCGCATGGGCCCAAGGGAGGGGGTGCGGCCAGCCCACCAGGGGCTGGCTCCCTGCCCCACGCAGCCCATGTGGCCCCCCGGGAGGGGCGGCCCCTCCCGGTGGACCCCCGGAACCCTTCCGGTGGCCCCGGTACAATACCGGTATGACCCCGAAACTTCCCGGTGTCCGTTTGACAACTTCCCATATATAAATCTTTACCTCCGGACCCTTCCGGATCTCCTCGTGACGTCCAGGATCCCATCCGGGACTCCGAACAACATTCGGTAGTCACATACTAGTCTTCCTAATAACCCTAGCGTCACCGAACCTTAAGTGTGTAGACCCTACGGGTTCGGGAGACATGCAGACATGACCGAGACGCTCTCAGTCAATAACCAACAGTGGGATCTGGATACCCATGATGGCTCCCACATGCTCCTCGATGTTGTCATCGGATGAACCACGATGTCGAGGATTCGATCAAACCCTGTATGCAATTCCCTTTGTCAATCGGTACGTTACTTGCCCGAAACTCGATCGTCGGTATCCCAATACCTTGTTCAGTCTCGTTACCGGCAAGTCACTTTACTCGTACCATAATGCATGATCCCGTGTCCAACACCTTGGTCACATTGAGCTCATTATGATGATGCATTACCGAGTGGGCCCAGAGATACCTCTCCGTCATACGGAGTGACAAATCCCAGTCTCGATCCGTGTCAACCCAACAGATACTTTCGGAGATACCTGTAATGCACCTTTATAGTCACCCAGTTACGTTGTGACGTTTGATACACCCAAGGCACTCTTATGGTATCCGGGAGTTACACGATCTCATGGTCGAAGGAAGAGATACTTGACACTGGCAAAGCTCTAGCAAAACGAACTACACGATCTTTTATGCTATGCTTAGGATTGGGTCTTGTCCATCACATCATTCTCCTAATGATGTGATCCCGTTATCAACGACATCCAATGTCCATAGTCAGGAAACCATGACTATCTGTTGATCACAACGAGCTAGTCAACTAGAGGCTCACCAGGGACATATTGTGGTCTAAGTATTCACACGTGTATTACGATTTCCGGATAATACAGTTATAGCATGAATAAAAGACATTTATCATGAACATTGAAATATAATAATACTTTTATTATTGCCTCTAGGGCATATTTCCAACAGTCTCCCACTTGCACTAGAGTCACCAATCTAGTTACATTGTGATGAATCGAACACCCATAGAGTTTTGGTGTTGATCATGTTTTGCACGCGAGAGAGGTTTAGTCAGCGGATCTGCGACATTCAGATCCGTGTGCACTTTGCAAATATCTATGTCTCCATCTTGAACATTTTCACGGATGGAGTTGAAACGACGCTTGATGTGCCTGGTCTTCTTGTGAAACCTGGGCTCCTTGGCGAGGGCAATAGCTCCAGTGTTGTCACAGAAGAGTTTGATCGGCCCCGACGCATTGGGTATGACTCCTAGGTCGGTGATGAACTCCTTCACCCAAATCGCTTAATGCGCTGCCTCCGAGGCTTCCATGTACTCCGCTTCACACGTAGATCCCGCCACGACGCTCTGCTTGCAGCTGCACCAGCTTACTGCTCCACCATTCAACATATACACGTATCCGGTTTGTGACTTAGAGTCATCCAGATCTGAGTCGAAGCTAGCATCGACGTAACCCTTTACGACGAGCTCTTCATCTCTTCCATAAACGAGAAACATGTCCTTCGTCCTTTTCAGGTACTTCAGGATATTCTTGACCGCTGTCCAGTGTTCCTTGCCGGGATTACTTTGGTATCTTGCTACCAAACTTACGGCAAGGTTTACATCGGGTCTGGTACACAGCATGGCATACATAATAGATCCTATGGCTGAAGCATAGGGGATGACACTCATCTCTTCTTTATCTTTTGCCGTGGTCGGTGACTGAGCCGAGCTCAATCTCACACCTTGTAACATAGGCAAGAACCCCTTCTTGGACTGATCCATTTTGAACCTCTTCAAAATCTTATCAAGGTATGTGCTTTGTGAAAGACCTATGAGGCGTCTCGATCTATCTCTATAGATCTTGATGCCTAATATATAAGCAGCTTCTCCAAGGTATAATATGAGAAATGCTACAGAGCTCCCACTCACTTTCTTGTAAACGCAGGCTTCTCCATAAGTCTGCATAAACCCAAACGCTTTGATCATCTCATCAAAGCGAATATTCCAACTCCGAGATGCTTGCACCAGCCCATAAATGGATCGCTGGAGCTTGCATACTTTGTTAGCGTTCTTAGGATCGACAAAACCTTCCGGCTGCATCATATACAGTTCTTCCTTAAGATGCCCGTTAAGGAATGCCGTTTTGATGTCCATTTGCCATATCTCATAATCATAGTATGCGGCAATTGCTAACATGATTCGGACGGACTTCAGCTTCGCTACGGGAGAGAAAGTCTCGTCGTAGTCAATCCCTTGAACTTGTCGATAACCCTTAGCGACAAGTCGAGCCTTATAGATCGTAACATTACCATCCGCGTCCGTCTTCTTCTTAAAGATCCATTTGTTTTCTATCGCTCGCCGATCATCGGGCAAGTCTGTCAAAGTCCATACTTTGTTTTCATACATGGATTCTATCTCGGATTTCATGGCTTCAAGCCATTTGTTGGAATCCGGGCCCGCCATCGCTTCTTCATAGTTTGAAGGTTCATTGTTGTCTAACAACATGATTTCCAGGACAGGGTTGCCGTACCACTCTGGTGCGGAACGTGTCCTTGTGGACCTACGAAGTTCAGCAGTAACTTGATCCGAAGTACCTTGATCATCATCATTGTTTTCCTCTTCAGTTGGTGTGGGCATCACAGGAACGGTTTCCTGCGCTGCGCCACTTTCCCGCTCAAGAGGTAGTACTTCATCGAGTTCTACTTTCCTCCCACTTACTTCTTTCGAGAGAAACTCTTTTTCCAGAAAGCATCCGTTCTTGGCAACAAAGATCTTGCCTTCGGATCTTAAGTAGAAGGTGTACCCGACAGTTTCCTTAGGGTATCCTATGAATACTCATTTTTCCGACTTGGGTTCGAGCTTTTCAGGTTGAAGTTTCTTGACATAAGCATCGCATCCCCAAACTTTTAGAAACGACAGCTTAGGTTTCTTTCCAAACCATAATTCATACAGTGTCGTCTCAACGGATTTAGACGGTGCCCTATTTAAAGTGAATGTAGCTGTCTCTAGAGCGTATCCCCAAAATGATAGCGGTAAATCGGTAAGAGACATCATAGACCGCACCATATCCAATAGGGTGCGATTACGACGTTCGGACACACCGTTTCGCTGAGGTGTTCCAGGCGGCGTGAGCTGTGAAACGATTCCACATTTCCTTAAGTGTGTACCAAATTTGTGACTTAAGTATTCTCCTCCACGATCTGATCGTAAGAATTTTATCTTTCGGTCGCGTTGATTCTCTACCTCATTCTGAAATTCCTTGAACTTTTCAAAGGTCTCAGACTTGTGTTTCATTAAGTAGACATACCCATATCTACTCAAGTCATCTGTGAGAGTGAGAACATAACGATATCCTCCGCGAGCCTCAACGCTCATTGGACCGCACACATCGGTATGTATGATTTCCAACAAGTTGGTTGCTCGCTCCATTGTTCCGGAGAACGGAGTCTTGGTCATTTTGCCCAAAAGGCATGGTTCGCATGTGTCAAACGATTCATAATCAAGAGACTCTAAAAGTCCATCGGCATGGAGCTTCTTCATGCACTTGACACCAATGTGACCAAGGCGGCAGTGCCACAAGTATGTGGGACTATCGTTATCAACTTTAAATCTTTTGGCATCTACACTATGAACATGTGTAATATTACGCTCGAGATTCATTAAGAATAAACCATTGACCATCGGAGCATGACCATAAAACATATCTCTCATATAAATCGAACAACCATTATTCTCAGACTTAAATGAGTAGCCATCTCGTATTAAACGAGATCCAGATACAATGTTCATGCTCAAACTTGGCACTAAATAACAATTATTAAGGTTCAAAACTAATCCCATAGGTAAATGTAGAGGCAGCGTGCTGACGGCGATCACATCGACTCTGGAACCATTCCCGACGCGCATCGTCACCTCGTCCTTCGCCAGTCTCCGTTTATTCCGCAGCTCCTGCTGTGAGTTACAAATATGAGCAACGGCACCGGTATCAAATACCCAGGAGTTACTACGAGTACTGGTAAGGTACACATCAATCACATGTATATCAAATATACCTTTGGTGTTGCCGGCCTTCTTATCCGCTAAGTATTTGGGGCAGTTCCGCTTCCAGTGACCCTTCCCCTTGCAATAAAAGCACTCAGTCTCAGGCTTGGGTCCATTCTTTGACTTCTTCCCGGTAACTGGCTTACCAGGCGCGGCAACATCTTTGCCGTCCTTCTTGAAGTTCTTCTTACCCTTGCCCTTCTTGAACTTAGTGGTCTTATTGACCATCAACACTTGATGTTCTTTCTTGATTTCAGCCTCTGCTGACTTCAGCATCGAGAACACTTCAGGAATGGTCTTTTCCATCCCCTGCATGTTGTAGTTCATCACAAAGCTCTTGTAGCTTGGTGGGAGCGACTGGAGGATTCTGTCAATGACCGCCTCATCTGGGAGGTTAATGTTCAGCTGGGTCATACGGTTGTGCATCCCAGACATCTACAGGATGTGCTCACTGACAGAACTGTTTTCCTCCATCTTACAACTGTAGAACTTGTCGGAGACATCATATCTCTCGACCCGGGCATGAGCTTGAAAAACTAGTTTCAGCTCTTCGAACATCTCATATGCTCCGTGGTGCTCAAAACGCTTTTGGAGCCCCGGTTCTAAGCTGTAAAGCATGCCGCATTGAACGAGGGAGTAATCATCAGCACGAGACTGCCAAGCATTCATAATGTCTTGGTTCTCTGGGACGGGAGCGTCACCTAGCGGTCCTTCTAGGACATATTGTTTCCTGGCAGCTATGAGGATGATCCTCAGGTTCCGGACCCAGTCCGTATAGTTGCTGCCATCATCTTTCAGCTTGGTTTTCTCTAGGAACGCGTTGAAGTTCATGTTGACATTAGCGTTGGCCATTGATCTACAAGACATATTTGCAAAGGTTTTAGACTAAGTTCATGATAATAAAGTTCTAATCAAATTATGAACTCCCACTTAGATTAGACATCCCTCTAGTCATCTAAGTGTTACACGATCCGAGACGACTAGCCCGTGTCCGATCATCACGTGAGACGGACTAGTCATCGTCGGTGAACATTCTCATGTTGATCGTATCTTCCATACGACTCGTGTTCGACCTTTCGGTCTCCGTGTTCCGAGGCCATGTCTGCACATGCTAGGCTCGTCAAGTTAACCCTAAGTGTTTTCGCTGTGTAAAACTGTCTTACACCCGTTGTATGTGAACGTAAGAATCCATCACACCCGATCATCACGTGGTGCTTAGAAGTGACGAACTGTAGCAACGGTGCACAGTTAGGGGAGAACACTTCTTGAAATTTTTTTAAGGGATCATCTTATTTACTACCATCGTCCTAAGTAAACAAGATGCACAAACATAATAAACATCACATGCAATTATATAGTTGTGACATGATATGGCCAATATCATATAGCTCCATTGATCTTCATCTTTGGGGCTCCATGATCATCTTGTCACCGGCTTGACACCATGATCTCCATCATCATGATCTCCATCATCGTGTCTTCATGAAGTTGTCACGCCAACGACTACTTCTACTTCTATGACTAACGTTTAGCAATAAAGTAAAGTAGTTTACATGGCGTTATTCAATGACACGCAGGTCATACAAAAAATAAAGACAACTCCTATGGCTCCTGCCGGTTGTCATACTCATCAACATGCAAGTCGTGAATCCTATTACGAAGAACATGATCTCATACATCACAATTCATCATTCATCACAACTTCTGGCCATATCACATCACATGATCAATCGCTGCAAAAACAAGTTAGACGTCCTCTAATTGTTGTTGCATCTTTTACGTGGCTGCAATTGGGTTCTAGCAAGAACGTTTTCTTACCTACGAATCACCACAACGTGATTTTGTCAACTTCTATTTACCCTTCATAAGGACCCTTTTCGTCGAATCCGCTCCAACTAAAGTAGGAGAGACAGACACCCGCCAGCCACCTTATGCAACTAGAGCATGTCTGTCGGTGGAACCGGTCTCACGTAAGCGTACGTGTAAGGTTGGTCCGGGCCGCTTCATCCCACAATACCGTTGAGCAAGAAAAGACTAGTAGAGGCAAGTAAGATGAAAAAATCCACGCCCACAACAAAATTGTGTTCTACTCGTGCAAAGAGAACTACGCATAGACCTAGCTCATGATGCCACTGTTGGGGAACGTTGCAGAAAATTAAAAATTTTTCGTACGATTTCACCAAGATCCATCTATGAGTTCATCTAAGCAACGAGTCAAGGGAGAGAGTTTGCATCTACATACCACTTGTAGATCGCGTGCGGAAGCTTGCAAGGCGATGATGTAGTCGTACTCGACGTGATTCGAATCACCGATGACCAAGTGCTGAACGGACAGCACCTCCGCGTTCAACACACGTACGGGACGGGAGACGTCTCCTCCTTCTTGATCCAGCAAGGGGGAAGGAGAGGTTAAGGAAGACAGCTCCACCGGCAGCACGACGGCGTGGTGATGGTGGAGAGGCAGTACTCCGACAGGGCTTCGCCAAGCACACAACGGAGGAGGAGAGGTGTTGGGGAGGGGAGGGCTGCGCCTTGGAGGGTGGTGCGGCTGCTCTCCCCTCACCCCTCTATTTATAGGGGGAAGGGAGAAGGGGGCCGGCCCCCTAGAACCCATCTAGGGGGGGTGCGGCGGCCTAGGGGAGAGGGGAGAGGGTGGCTTGCCCCCCAAGCCAAGGGGGGCGCCCCCTCTAGGGTTCCCCCCTCAACCCTAGGCGCATGGGCCCAAGGGAGGGGGTGCGGCCAGCCCACCAGGGGCTGGCTCCCTGCCCCACGCAGCCCATGTGGCCCCCCGGGAGGGGCGGCCCCTCCCGGTGGACCCCCGGAACCCTTCCGGTGGCCCCGGTACAATACCGGTATGACCCCGAAACTTCCCGGTGTCCGTTTGACAACTTCCCATATATAAATCTTTACCTCCGGACCCTTCCGCATCTCCTCGTGACGTCCAGGATCCCATCCGGGACTCCGAACAACATTCGGTAGTCACATACTAGTCTTCCTAATAACCCTAGCGTCACCGAACCTTAAGTGTGTAGACCCTACAGGTTCGGGAGACATGCAGACATGACCGAGACGCTCTCAGTCAATAACCAACAGCGGGATCTGGATACCCATGATGGCTCGCACATGCTCCTCGATGTTGTCATCGGATGAACCACGATGTCGAGGATTCGATCAAACCCTGTATGCAATTCCCTTTGTCAATCGGTACGTTACTTGCCCGAAACTCGATCGTCGGTATCCCAATACCTTGTTCAGTCTCGTTACCGGCAAGTCACTTTACTCGTACCGTAATGCATGATCCCGTGTCCAACACCTTGGTCACATTGAGCTCATTATGATGATGCATTACCGAGTGGGCCCAGAGATACCTCTCCGTCATACGGAGTGACAAATCCCAGTCTCGATCCATGTCAACCCAACAGATACTTTCGGAGATACCTGTAATGCACCTTTATAGTCACCCAGTTACGTTGTGACGTTTGATACACCCAAGGCACTCTTACGGTATCCGGGAGTTACACGATCTCATGGTCGAAGGAAGAGATACTTGACACTGGCAAAGCTCTAGCAAAACGAACTACACGATCTTTTATGCTATGCTTAGGATTGGGTCTTGTCCATCACATCATTCTCCTAATGATGTGATCCCGTTATCAACGACATCCAATGTCCATAGTCAGGAAACCATGACTATCTGTTGATCACAACGAGCTAGTCAACTAGAGGCTCACCAGGGACATATTGTGGTCTAAGTATTCACACGTGTATTACGATTTCCGGATAATACAGTTATAGCATGAATAAAAGACATTTACCATGAACATTGAAATATAATAATACTTTTATTATTGCCTCTAGGGCATATTTCCAACAAATATATTCGTTATGCTAATCATGCAGGGAATACTTAAACCTCCTGAGTCGACCATAGATCGAGTCTTGTTCCAGTAACCCCCATACTTGTTTCGTACTACCACTAGTCCCTGCAGCAGGCAGGGTACGGTTCAGTAAGTTGTCAACCCCTTTCTTGGCACACACCATAAAGAGAGGCCATAGTGGAAGATACCGGATGCAACCGGTAGGAAGGCCACCTGGTTCGGGGGCATGGGTGTTTCCGGTTGGGACCGAGAGGGGGGCACCCCTTAGAGCGCGTGATATAAGTTTGATCCCATGCTACGCGAGGTTGTAGCCTCCCCACTTAGAGTTTTGCTTGACAGGTGTCGTGGGTGATTCCATACACCGGTAAGTTAAGCTGGTGTGTGCAGGTCAGGTGTGTTTTCGATTAAAATATCATAGACGGAATTAGTCCCGATGGACTGAAGGAATCCATTACTCATGGGTAAAGAGTACACCCTCTGCAGAGATAAAATCTATTCGAATAGCCGTGTCCATGGGTAAGGACTACAGTCTGGGATGGGTCAAGTGTCGGTCTTAGTGTCGGTCTTCGGAGGAGAAACTACTAAACCAGAACATGGATCATGACGGGTGACTTATGATGATTATGATTATTATTAATATGGACTAACCCTTTATATTATTTGAAGTACTGAGTATCCCTGGGACGGTTCCACCTACTGGATATTCACTATGATTGTTTTCTTATAAGCCCTTTATGTGGTGTCGCTGAGACGCCCGACTGTGGCATGCTTGTTAATTATTTACTCTATAAACCCTTTATGTGGTGTCGCTGAGACGCCTGACTGTGGCATGCTTGTTAATTATTTACTCTATAAGCCCTTTATGTGGTGTCGCTCAGACGCCCGACTGAGGCATGCTCGTTATTTATTATCCTTTCGAGGCGTCGCTTTGGACACCCGATTGGTGCATTTTATTACTACACTGTTACTACACATTCATGTTGCATATAAATAACCTGCTTGCATGCATTAGGGAATTTATTTTATGACTGACATTGTGACCATAGAATATTTCAGAGCATGATTATCGTTTGTTATATTATACCCGTGTTCATAATGTTTGCGAGTACATTCAAAGTACTCACTGGCTTGTCCCTGGCTATTGTCTTGGCCAGATTTCTTGCATGGAGAGGAGCGTTGCATGCCAGCCTCGGAACCTAAGCAACGGTGATAGCAGCCTCACGAAGATAGGAGTTAACCTGGTCATAGACGCTGATGTACCACAAACCGCTTCCGCCATCAACCACTAGCAACCTTATGTTGTACTCATAGGCCAGAATGGTCTTGTACTACATATTATGTATTTTTGCTTGGAGTTTCTGTAACAAGTTGGTGCCTCATCAGCTAACAGTAATCCTGGGGCTGGTGAGCACAAAGGCCATTTTCTGGGAAATTAATACCCGGAAAACCGGTCATGACAAACTTGGTATTAGAGGCAGGCTGACCATTAGCTAATCCTATCTTAGCCAGGTCGAAAATCTAGGTTGACCAACCCACCAGACCTTAACCTAACCCCAGCCAAGGCTTCTCGTGCAAGATAGGCACACAGTGACCCTGACACCTTTGGCAGTCGGTGCTCAACCTATCAGCCTAGCCTGTTGATCACGCACCAGTGACTGACCCCTAAATTGTCCCATTCGCAAGCGTGCGAAGGAAGACTCTGTCCCCTTTTTTCTATAAAAAGGGCATGCTAGCCTCAACCCAGCACATCACAAACTCTTTCCCCAGACCGAGCTATAATGCCAGGACCCATTGTTCACAATGAGACCACAGCAAACAACCTTGGAGGTTTCGTGACCGTGCTAGCAAACCTCACCCGCCGTGCCTTTGCATTAGAAGAACCCCCAAAATATTTGGTGTACCAAGGACCCATGAGCGGTGAAATCCATCAATTCTGGGCCACCATGCACATCTATGGTAGGGGTCTACCGCCAGAACGCCCCTACAGGCTCACCGGAAGGACAACTTCCTTTGAGCCACAAGCCATCCAACTAGCTGCTCGAGAGGCTATAGTTCAACTCTGGCACTTGTCGCCCAGAGTTAACTGTCACTCGTTCTACTACTACCCCAGCCGTGACGGGTATGGTAGGCCACCCAAGGTTGCCAACAGAGATCACGAGATGGATCCTGCATTGTTGCATCTGGTACGCTGTGTAAGTGCACTAGAGGATCTGTTCGATCAAATCACTCTTGATCTGATCGCAACTCGTGGAGAACTGATGCGCCGAGCCCCGGCAAGAGGAGAAGATGAGCCCAACGCTGACAACCCAGTTGTGCTGTTCGGACAACCGATCGAGTCCTTGAGGTCTGCCCCAGTCATCGACCATAATACCTTGATGACCCTAGAAGTGCTTCGTCGCCTTTTGGGAACACGTTCCAATGGGATTGTGGCCAACAATCCCTGGGATGGTCATCATCGCTACCCCGACCCTGCAGCCCCTCAACCCCCTCCAGCTAATCCCGACGGTGAAAACCGTGGAGAAACCTCGACGTCCACGAGGCACGCCCGCTTAGATATTAACGAGGTAGACTAGAGTCGCTCGAGTAGTACCGAGTCTTAGTATGTCCATGCCCTGTAATTGTGTGACCCTGTATCGCCACAATTAACTTGTGCACCCCTGTTTTAATAGCAGCCATGCATAAGTATGTTGATGTGCGATTGCATTTTTAATCTCGGGCTTAGCTGCCAAAAACCAACCTCGGTGACACAAAGTTTGTGCCATGAGTAAAATTTTCTGGTTTCAACTAACAGGAATGATATTTTCGAAAACAACTCTTAACAAATCTCGAGGATGAGATTTTTCTTAAGGGGGGTAGTGTTGTGACACCCCAAAATTTTAACCTTATTTTATTAAATTAAAATTTTGCCAGGAAACTTAAACTTTTATTTTCTGGATTTCCTTTTGTTTTCAGAACCATTCTTTTCTTTATTATTATGGAGTTTTCCCCCCAAGTGAAAACGTTTCAATCATTATTGGACTTGTTTAACCTCTCAAGAAAAACATTTCTTTTATCAGTGGATTTATTGGCATAATTTTTTTTCCCTGAGCCTTATTTCTTTAAAAATGATTTTTATAAGTTTCAAGGCCTCTTTTGCACTGCAACCCTTTGATAAAGTTATTTAAAAATCCCACAAAAATTTGTGGATGCCATATGATGTCCCTAAATCACTTTTATGCAAAAATATTTCTTAGTCATTTGAAGATTTTGAGTTTACCACAAGTTTTTAAATCTGGTCAGATTTCACTTTTGCACCGCAACCCATTTATATACTCCTTTAAAACTTCCACCAAAATTAGGGGAGGTCAGTAGGAGTATATTATTCATCTTTATGAAAAAACCCAGTTATGTCCTTTGAAAAATTTGAGTGAATCAACCTCATTTTCATTCTGGTCCAACTTGATGATTTGTACTGCAACCATATGTTAACTTGCTCCTTTACCCATGATTTTTTTCCTGCTTGTAGTCTTTCCTACAAAACCCTTAAGTCCAGGAGCATGAACCCATTGGAATATTTTTGGTCCATGAAATGATAGCCTTTAGGTTCTGTCCAGAATTGGTTTTCTCAAATTTTTGCACTAACAAGTTTCTATGTTTGACAAACTAACCTGACCACCATCACCTACACCTAAGGAGACCCCAACCTGGAGATTTTGGCCACTCCAAGAACTGCCTAGATGCCTCTAGCATTATGTCAAACATCTTGTGTGCATGGCCAGTTTTGGCATGGTTTTTAGTTAGCATTGTAAGCTTGGTTCCCTGACCTAACCCCCATGTCCTTTAACCTTCTTGCTAACCCTAACCTAGTACTGTTAATTGCCAGCCTCGCTCAAGCACTCTAGGCCACCCTGGCATTCTGTCGAGCATGTCACGCGCGTGCTCTGGGCGCGCCCAGAGCGCACGTTTTGCACGCGCACGCGCAACCGAGCCGCTGCATTCGCTACCCCCGCGCCCTGGCCCTTGCTCGCCTGCAGAGCCGTGCCCGCCCTCGACTACTCGCCAGAACGCTCCAAGCTGCCTTGGTGCCCTAGAGCGCCGCCGTCAGAGCCCTCTTGGCGGCACACAGGCGTCCGCAGTGCGCCTCTGCCACGGACGGCACCGCCCGAGCCACAACTCCTCGCCAGCTGCCCTCGTGAGCACGTCGTCCTTATCTCCAAGCTCGTCCTCTAGCACCGACCCTGCTCCGGCCATCGCCACATCGCTTTGCCGCAACAGAAGCGGTCGGCCGGCAATCTTATCCCCAGCGATGGCAGAACCGACCTTCCCCGGCTATATATAGCCCCACGCCTCGCTCGAGCCCCCTCAGGCAGCCTCGTACCACCCCTCTAGCGCGCCCCACGACCAGCAAGCAACGGCAAGAGACCTTCTTCCTCGCCTCCGACCGATTCGGCCGCCGCCGCCCTCCGGTCCCAACCATCGTGAACAGAGCCTCCCCCACCCTTCCAGCACCACCGCCCAACTCCTCTTCGTCTTGCAGAGCCGCCCAGACCCCCAGCTTCGACGGAGCACCACCCTTGCCAGAACCTCCAAAATGACCCGAAGCTATCTCCGGTGCAAAGCTCACCGCCGGCGACTCCCTTCGCCCCCACCACCCTAGCGACCACCTGGAGGACCGCTCCAGTCTGGCGGATCCATCCCTGCCCTCGAGAGCCCGCGAGGAGCCACCAATCGCCGGCGACGATCGTCGGAGCCCCGCCTCCGCGCGGCCAGGGGAGGAAGGAGGCGGGGGATGACTGGTCAAACCTGACCAGTGGGCCCCCTGGACCCACTGTCAGTGACCCACGACGGTCCACATGGTTTAAGTGGAAGCGTAAAGGCAAAGTACGCCTTCAACGTGTTCAATTCTCGAAACGTTTTTCTTTTTTCTGTTTTATTTTGAAAAACAGAGTTTGACCAAAACTTTGACTGGCTATATCTTTTAAAATAAAACTCCAAATAAGTTGATTCTTTTTCCTACCTCTCTCAAATTTAGTCTAGTTTATTTTAAGATTTATTTGAAAAAATTTCATACAACTTCTTTTGCACTGTTTTTGAAACTATGTGTTAATTTGAATAATTTCAAAAATAGGTTTTTGAAGAAGAAGGCATCTTTCAAAAATGCACCCCCACTTGCATACTCTTGAAGGCAAGCATTCTGAACCCTGGCATAATATTTTCGTGCATTGTGTGACATGATTATAACACCACCTTAATACGGAGAACTCGTTATTTTATGTGGTGATACGATCATTTGCATTAATGCATATTGGAAATGTCCTTGCTGTTGGAAATGGTCATGCTCGTGACAGTAATCATCGTCGTATGCTTTTCGGGCCTGCCGGAAGGAAGCCGGGAAAGTCTCTATCTTGGGTAGACCTGAGCTTGTCCCTAGTTCCTCGTCGAGACGAGTGTGTCCGGTATGGCATGATGGGGTATGATGAGTGGTAATTCTGTCTGTTGGAGGAAATATATTCGTTATGCTAATCATGCAGGGAATACTTAAACCTCCTGAGTCGACCATAGATCGAGTCTTGTTCCAGTAACCCCCACACTTGTTTCGTACTACCACTAGTCCCTGCAGCAGGCAGGGTACGGTTCAGTAAGTTGTCAACCCCTTTCTTGGCACACACCGTACAGAGAGGCCACGATGGAAGATACCAGATGCAACCGGTAGGCAGACCACCTGGTCCGGGGGCATGGGTGTTTCCGGTTGGGACCGAGAGGGGGGCACCCCTTAGAGCGCGTGATATAAGTTTGATCCCATGCTACGCGAGGGTGTAGCCTCCCCACTTAGAGTTTTGCTTGACAGGTGTCGTGGGTGATTCCAGACACCGGTAAGTTAAGCTGGTGTGTGCAAGTCAGGTGTGTTTTCGATTAAAAGATTGTAACGGAATTAGTCCCGATGGATTGAAGGAATCCGTTACTCGTGGGTAAAGAGTACACCCTCTGCAGAGATAAAATCTATTCGAATAGCCGTGTCCATGGGTAAGGACTACAGTCTGGGATGGGTCAAGTGTCGGTCTTAGTGTCGGTCTTCGGAGGAGAAACTACTAAACCAGAACATGGATCATGACGGGTGACTTATGATGATTATGATTATTATTAATATGGACTAACCCTTTATATTATTTGAAGTACTGAGTATCCCTGGGACGGTTCTACCTCCTGGATATTCACTATGATTGTTTTCTCCCTTTATGTGGTGTCGCTGAGACGCCCGACTGTGGCATGCTTGTTTATTATTTACTCTATAAGCCCTTTATGTGGTGTCGCTCAGATGCCCGACTGAGGCATGCTCGTTATTTATTATCCTTTCGAGGCGTTGCTTCAAACACCCGATTGGTGCATTTTATTACTACACTGTTACTACACATTCATGTTGCATATAAATAACCTGCTTGCATGCATTAGGGAATTTATTTTATGACTGACGTTGTGATCATAGAATATTTCGGAGCATGATTATCGTTTGTTATATTATACCCGTGTTCATAATGTTTGCGAGTACATTCAAAGTACTCACTGGCTTGTCCCTGGCTATTGTCTTGGAGGGCTAAACTTTTGGGCGCGTGATATTTTGATGTGAGCGGAAGTTTGAAAGCTTTTGGCGCCTAAAATTATAAGTATTCTGCTCTCGTACGTCCGACTATGATATCATGGCCGACAATTTGTTTGTTTTGCATGCAAAAAAAGTGCAAGTTTTGAAAATCAATGTCTCCAACTCGAAACTTAGATTGTCCATTCAATTCAAATATGGATCATTGAGCTACTACAAGCAAATACCATCATACGGTCCAATTCAAATGAAATTACAAATGTGTTTATCCTAAATATGATGACAAAAGCAAAAATGTGTATGTGTATGAATAAAGTGGATGATTATAAAGTTTGAACATGCCCGTATGTGTATATCTCTAGGTTTGATATATGAATTTGAAATCTCAAAATCCCTACTTAAAAAATGTACCTCCATTTAAATGAATTACAAAAGCTAATGATGGAGTCGAATTCCAAAATTCCAATCTTAGGTTTGTAATTCTGGTACATCAAGGTATATCACGGATGTTCAAAAGTATCGTTATCTCATAGTACAAACTATGAAACAAATTGATCAACCATGAGTGCACAATATCTCAATTACGCTAAAGTACCTCAAATATAGACACCTCACTCTTTATCTGAA
>NC_057801.1:734219921-734274017 GCF_018294505.1 Triticum aestivum
TTCATCCGATGAGATCATCGTGGAGCATGTGGGAGCCAACATGGGTATCCAGATCCCGCTGTTGGTTATTGACCGGAGAGTGATCTCGGTCATGTCTACATGTCTCCCGAACCCGTAGGGTCTACACACTTAAGGTTCAGTTACGCTAGGGTTGTAGGGATATGTATATGCAGTAACCCGAATGTTGTTCGGAGTCCCGGATGAGATCCCGGACGTCACGAGGAGTTCCGGAATGGTCCGGAGGTAAAGATTTATATATGGGAAGTCCTGTTTCGGGCATCGGGACAAGTTTCGGGGTTATCGGTATTGTACCGGGACCACCGGAGGGGTCCCGGGGGCCCACCGGGTGGGGCCACCCATCCCCGGGGGCCACATGGGCTGTAGGGGGTGCGCCTTGGCCTGCTTGGGCCAAGGGCACCAGCCCCACATAGGCCCATGCGCCTAGGGTTTAAGGGGGAAAGAGTCCTAGGAGGGTAAGGCACCTCCTAGGTGCCTTGGAGGGGAGGGAAACCCCCCTTGGCCGCCGCACCCCCTAGGAGATTGGATCTCCTAGGGCCGGCCACCCCCCCTTGGCACCCCTATATATAGTGGGGGAGAGGAGGGACTTCATACCTTGAGTCCTTGGCCTTTGGTTGCCTCCTTCTCCCTCCCCAACACCTCCTCCACCTCCTTATTGCTTAGCGAAGCTCTGCCGGAGTACTGCAGCTCCATCAACACCACGCCGTCGTGCTGCTGCTGGTGCCATCTCCCTCAACCTCTCCTCCCTCCCTTGCTGGATCAAGAAGGAGGAGACGTGGCTGTTTCCGTACGTGTGTTGAACGCGGAGGTGCCGTCCGTTCGCTGCTAGGATCTCCGGTGATTTGGATCACGTCGTGTTCGACTACATCATCCCCGTTCTTTGAACGCTTCCGCTCACGATCTACAAGGTATGTAGATGCATCTATTCACTCGTTGCTAGATGAACTCCTAGATGATCTTGGTGAAACGAGTAGGAAAATTTTTATTTTCTGCAACTTTCCCCAAACAGTGGCATCATGAGCTAGGTCTATGCGTAGTTCTTCTTGCACGAGTAGAACACAATTGGTTGTGGGCGTAGATTTGTCAACTTTCTTGCCGCTACTAGTCTTATCTTGCTTCAGCGGTATTGTGGGATGAAGCGGCCTGGACCAACCTTACACGTACGCTTACGTGAGACCGGTTCCACCGACTAACATGCACA
This sequence comes from Triticum aestivum, assembly GCF_018294505.1. Classification (NCBI taxonomy): domain Eukaryota; kingdom Viridiplantae; phylum Streptophyta; class Magnoliopsida; order Poales; family Poaceae; genus Triticum; species Triticum aestivum. The sequence goes on from NC_057801.1 coordinate 734,221,141, forward strand.
AGTTGCATAAGGTGGCTGGCGGGTGTCTGTCTCTCCCACTTTAGTTGAAGCGGATTCGATGAAAAGGGTCCTTATGAAGGGTAAATAGAAGTTGACAAATCACGTTGTGGTTTCACGTAGGTAAGAAAACGTTCTTGCTAGAACCCTACTTCAGCCACGTAAAACTTGCAAACAACAATTAGAGGACGTCTAACTTGTTTTTGCAGCAAGTGCTTTGTGATATGATATGGCCAAAGTTGTGATGAATGATGAATGATCTATATGTCATGTATGAGATGTTCATGCTATTGTAATAGGAATCACGACTTGCATGTCGATGAGTATGACAACCGGCAGGAGCCATAGGAGTTGTCTTTATTTTTTGTATGACCTGCGTGTCATTAAAGAACGCCATGTAAACTACTTTACTTTATTACTAAACGCGTTAGTCATAGAAGTAGAAGTAGTCGTTGGCGTGACAACTTCATGAAGACACGATGATGGAGATCATGATGATGGAGATCATGGTGTCATGCCGGTGACAAGATGATCATGGAGCCCCGAAGATGAAGATCAAAGGAGCTATATGATATTGGCCATATCATGTCACTACTTTGTATAATTGCATGTGATGTTTATTATGTTTTATGCATCTTGTTTACTTAGAACGACGGTAGTAAATAAGATGATCCCTTACAAAATTTCAAGAAGTGTTCTCCCCTAACTGTGCACCGTTGCTACAGTTCGTCGTTTCGAAGCACCACGTGATGATCGGGTGTGATAGATTCTTACGTTCACATACAATGGGTGTAAGACAGTTTTACACAGCGAAAACACTTAGGGTTAACTTGACGAGCCTAGCATGTACAGACATGGCCTCGGAACACGGAGACCGAAAGGTCGAACACGAGTCGTATGGAAGATACGATCTACATGAGAATGTTCACCGACGATGACTAGTCCGTCTCACGTGATGATCGGACACGGCCTAGTCGACTCGGATCGTGTAACACTTAGATGACCAAAGGGATGTCAAATCTGAGTGGGAGTTCATTATAATTTGATTAGATGAACTTAATTATCATGAACTTAGTCTAAATTTTTACAATATGTCTTGTAGATCAAATGGCCAACGTAGTCCTCAACTTCAACGCGTTCCTAGAGAAAACCAAGCTGAAAGACGATGGCAGCAACTATACGGACTGGGTCCGGAACCTGAGGATCATCCTCATAGCTGCCAAGAAAGATTATGTCCTACAAGCACCGCTTGGTGACGCACCCGTTCTCCCTGCGGAACAAGACATTATGAACGCTTGGCAGGCACGTTCCGATGACTACTCCCTCGTTCAGTGCGGCATGCTTTACAGCCTAGAGCCGGGGCTCCAAAAGCGTTTTGAGAGACATGGAGCATATGAGATGTTCGAAGAGCTGAAAATGGTTTTCTAAGCTCATGCCCGGGTCGAGAGATATGAAGTCTCCGACAAATTCTTCAGCTGTAAGATGGAGGAAAACAGTTCTGTCAGTGAGCACATACTCACTATGTCTGGGTTGCATAACCGCTTGACTCAGCTGGGAGTTAATCTCCCGGATGATGCGGTCATTGACAGAATCCTCCAGTCGCTTCCACCGAGCTACAAGAGCTTTGTGATGAACTTCAATATGCAGGGGATGGAAAAGACCATTCCTGAAGTATTTGCTATGCTGAAATCAGCAGAGGTAGAAGTCAGAAAGGAACATCAAGTGTTGATGGTCAATAAAACCACTAAGTTCAAGAAGGGCAAGGGTAAAAAGAACTTCAAGAAAGACGGCAAGGTAGTTGCCACGCCCAGCAAGCAAGCTGCCGGGAAGAAGCCAAAGAATGGACCCAAGCCCGAGACTGAGTGTTTTTATTGCAAGGAAAGTGGTCACTGGAAGCGGAATTGCCCCAAATACTTAACGGACAAGAAGGCCGGCAAAACCAAAGGTATATTTGATATACATGTAATTGATGTGTACCTTACCAGTAATCGTAGTAACTCCTGGGTATTTGATACCGGTGCCGTTGCTCATATTTGTAACACACAACAGGAGCTGCGGAATAAACGGAGACTGGCGAAGGACGAGGTGACGATGCGCGTCGGGAATGGTTCCAAGGTCGATGTGATCGCCGTCGGCACGCTACCTCTACATTTACCTACGGGATTAGTTTTGAACCTCAATAATTGTTATTTTGTGCCAAGTTTGAGCATGAACATTGTATCAGGATCTCGTTTAATTCGAGATGGCTACTCATTTAAATCCGAGAATAATGGTTGTTCTATTTATATGAGAGATATGTTTTATGGTCATGCTCCGATGGTGAATGGTTTATTCTTTATGAATCTCGAGCGTAATGCTACACATATTCATAGTGTAAGTACCAAAAGATGTAAGATTGATAGTGATAGTCCCACATACTTGTGGCACTGCCGCCTCGGTCACATAGGTGTCAAACGCATGAAGAAGCTCCATACTGATGGACTTTTAGAGTCTCTTGATTACGAATCATTTGACACGTGCGAACCATGCCTCATGGGTAAAATGACCAAGACTCCATTCTCAGGAACAATGGAGAGAGCAACCAACTTATTGGAAATCATACATACTGATGTGTGCGGTCCAATGAGTGTTGAGGCTCGCGGTGGCTATCGTTATGTTCTCACCCTCACTGATGACTTGAGTAGATATGGGTATGTCTACTTAATGAAACACAAGTCTGAGACCTTTGAAAAGTTCAAGGAATTTCAGAGTGAAGTTGAGAATCAACGTGACAGGAAAATCAAGTTTCTACGATCAGATCGTGGAGGAGAATACTTGAGTCACGAGTTTGGTACACACTTAAGAAAATGTGGAATAGTTTCACAACTCACGCCGCCTGGAACACCTCAGCGTAATGGTGTGTCCGAACGTCGTAATCGCACTCTATTAGATATGGTGCGATCTATGATGTCTCTTGCCGATTTACCACTATCTTTTTGGGGCTATGCTTTAGAGACTGCCGCATTCACTTTAAATAGGGCCCCGTCGAAATCCGTTGAGACGACACCGTATGAATTATGGTTTGGGAAGAAACCTAAGCTGTCATTTCTAAAAGTTTGGGGATGCGATGCTCATGTCAGGAAACTTCAACCTGAAAAGCTCGAACCCAAATCGGAAAAATGCGTCTTCATAGGATACCCTAAAGAAACTGTTGGGTATATCTTCTACCTCAGATCCGAAGGCAAGATCTTTGTTGCCAAGAATGGGTCCTTTCTAGAGAAAGAGTTTCTCTCGAAAGAAGTAAGTGGGAGGAAAGTAGAGCTTGATGAAGTATTACCTCTTGAACCGGAAAATGGCGCAACTCAAGAAAATGTTCCTGAGGTGCCTGCACCGACTAGAGAGGAAGTTAATGATAATGATCAAGATACTTCTGATCAAGCTCCTACTGAAATTCGAAGGTCCACGAGGACACGTTCTGCACCAGAGTGGTACGGCAACCCTGTCTTGGAAATCATGTTGTTAGACAACGGTGAACCTTCGAACTATGAAGAAGCGATGGCGGGTCCGGATTCCGACAAATGGCTAGAAGCCATGAAATCCGAGATAGGATCCATGTATGAAAACGAAGTATGGACTTTGACTGACTTGCCCGTAGAACGGCGAGCCATAGAAAATAAATGGATCTTTAAGAAGAAGACAGACGCGGATGGTAATGTGACCATCTATAAAGCTCGGCTTGTCGCTAAGGGTTATCGACAAGTTCAAGGGGTTGACTACGATGAGACTTTCTCACCGGTAGCGAAGCTGAAGTCCGTCCGAATCATGTTAGCAATTGCCGCATTTTATGATTATGAAATTTGGCAAATGGACGTCAAAACGGCATTCCTTAATGGTTTCCTTAAAGAAGAATTGTATATGATGCAGCCGGAAGGTTTTGTCGATCCTAAAAATGCTGACAAGGTGTGCAAGCTCCAACGCTCGATTTATGGGCTGGTGCAAGCATCTCGGAGTTGGAACATTCGTTTTGATGAGATGATCAAAGCGTTTGGGTTTACACAGACTTATGGAGAAGCCTGTGTTTACAAGAAAGTGAGTGGGAGCTCTATAGCATTTCTCATACTATATGTAGATGACATACTTTTGATGGGAAATGATATAGAACTTTTGGACAGCATTAAGGCCTACTTGAATAAGAGTTTTTCAATGAAGGACCTTGGAGAAGCTGCTTATATATTAGGCATCAAGATCTATAGGGATAGATCAAGACGCCTCATAGGTCTTTCACAAAGCACATATCTTGATAAGATTTTGAAGAAGTTCAAAATGGATCAGTCCAAGAAAGGGTTCTTGCCTGTTTTGTAAGGTGTGAAATTGAGCTCAGCTCAATGTCCGACCACGGCAGCAGAGATAGAAGAGATGAGTGTCATCCCCTATGCCTCAGCCATAGGTTCTATTATGTATGCCATGCTGTGTACCAGACCTGATGTAAACCTTGCCGTAAGTTTGGTAGGAAGGTACCAAAGTAATCCCGACAAGGAACACTGGACAGCGGTCAAGAATATTCTGAAGTACCTGAAAAGGACTAAGGAAATGTTTCTCGTTTATGGAGGTGATGAAGAGCTCGTCGTAAAAGGTTACGTCGACGCTAGCTTCGACACAGATCTGGATGACTCTAAGTCACAAACCGGATACGTGTATATTTTGAATGGTGGGGCAGTAAGCTGGTGCAGTTGCAAGCAGAGCGTCGTGGCGGGATCTACATGTGAAGCGGAGTACATGGCAGCCTCGGAGGCAGCACATGAAGCAATATGGGTGAAGGAGTTCATCACCGACCTAGGAGTCATACCCAATGCGTCGGGGCCGATCAAGCTCTTCTGTGACAACACTGGAGCTATTGCACTTGCCAAGGAGCCCAGGTTTCACAAGAAGACAAGGCACATCAAGCGTCGCTTCAACTCCATCCGTGAAAATGTTCAAGATGGAGACATAGAGATTTGTAAAGTACATACGGACCTGAATGTAGCAGATCCGTTGACTAAACCTCTCCCAAGAGCAAAACATGATCAACACCAGGATTCCATGGGTGTTCGATTCATCACAATGTAACTAGATTATTGACTCTAGTGCAAGTGGGAGACTGTTGGAAATATGCCCTAGAGGCAATAATAAAAGCATTATTATTATATTTCTTTGTTCATGATAATTGTCTTTATTCATGCTATAATTGTGTTATCCGGAAATCGTAATACATGTGTGAATAACAGACACCAACATGTCCCTAGTAAGCCTCTAGTTGACTAGCTCGTTGATCAATAGATAGTCATGGTTTCCTGGCTATGGACATTGGATGTCATTGATAACGGGATCACATCATTAGGATGATGATGTGATGGACAAGACCCAATCCTAAACATAGCACAAGATCGTATAGTTCGTTTGCTAGAGTTTTGCAATGTCAAAGTATCTCTTCCTTCGACCATGAGATCGTATAACTCCTGGATACCGTAGGAGTGCTTTGGGTGTATCAAACGTCACAACGTAACTGGGTGACTATAAAGGTGCACTACAGGTATCTCCGAAAGTATCTATTGTTTTATATGGATCGAGACTGGGATTTGTCACTCCGTATGACGGAGAGATATCACTGGGCCCACTCAGTAATGCATCATCATAATGAGCTCAAAGTGACCAAGTGTTTGGTCACGGGATCATGCATTACGGTACGAGTAAAGTGACTTGCCGGTAACAAGATTGAACGAGGTATTGGGATACCGACGATCGAATCTCGGGCAAGTAACATATCGATTGACAAAGGGAATTGCATACGGGGTTGATTAAATCCTCGACATCGTGGTTCATCCGACGAGATCATCGTGGAGCATGTGGGAGCCAACATGGGTATCCAGATCCCGCTGTTGGTTATTGACCGGAGAGCGATCTCGGTCATGTCTACATGTCTCCCGAACCCGTAGGGTCTACACACTTAAGGTTCAGTTACGCTAGGGTTGTAGGGATATGTATATGCAGTAACCCGAATGTTGTTCGGAGTCCCGGATGAGATCCCGGACGTCACGAGGAGTTCCGGAATGGTCCGGAGGTAAAGATTTATATATGGGAAGTCCTGTTTCGGGCATCGGGACAAGTTTCGGGGTTATCGGTATTGTACCGGGACCACCGGAGGGGTCCCGGGGGCCCACCGGGTGGGGCCACCCATCCCTGGGGGCCACATGGGCTGTAGGGGGTGCGCCTTGGCCTGCTTGGGCCAAGGGCACCAGCCCCACATAGGCCCATGCGCCTAGGGTTTAAGGGGGAAAGAGTCCTAGGAGGGTAAGGCACCTCCTAGGTGCCTTGGAGGGGAGGGAAACCCCCCTTGGCCGCCGCACCCCCTAGGAGATTGGATCTCCTAGGGCCGGCCACCCCCCCTTGGCACCCCTATATATAGTGGGGGAGAGGAGGGACTTCATACCTTGAGTCCTTGGCCTTTGGTTGCCTCCTTCTCCCTCCCCAACACCTCCTCCACCTCCTTATTGCTTAGCGAAGCTCTGCCGGAGTACTGCAGCTCCATCAACACCACGCCGTCGTGCTGCTGCTGGTGCCATCTCCCTCAACCTCTCCTCCCTCCCTTGCTGGATCAAGAAGGAGGAGACGTGGCTGTTTCCGTACGTGTGTTGAACGCGGAGGTGCCGTCCGTTCGGTGCTAGGATCTCCGGTGATTTGGATCACGTCGTGTTCGACTACATCATCCCTGTTCTTTGAACGCTTCCGCTCGCGATCTACAAGGTATGTAGATGCATCTATTCACTCGTTGCTAGATGAACTCCTAGATGATCTTGGTGAAACGAGTAGGAAATTTTTTATTTTCTGCAACGTTCCCCAACAGGACTTTCCTTGGCGTGGAAGGCAAGCTTGGCGATACGGATATGTAGATCTCCTACCATTGTAACCGACTCTATGTAACCCTAGCCCTCTCCGGTGTCTATATAAACCGGATGGTTTTAGTCCGTAGGACACAACAATAACAACAATCATACCATAGGCTAGCTTATAGGGTTTAGCCTCCTTGATCTCGTGGTAGATCTACTCTTGTAATACCCACATGATCAATATCAATCAAGCATGACATAGGGTTTTACCTCCATCAAGAGGGCCCGAACCTGGGTAAAACATCGTGTCCCTTGTCTCCTGTTACCATCCGCCTAGACGCACAGTTCGGGACCCCCTACCCGAGATCCGCCGGTTTTGACACCGACATTGGTGCTTTCATTGAGAGTTCCTCTATGTCATCACCGATAGGCTCGATGGCTCCTTCGATCATCAACAACGACGCGATCCAGGGTGAGACTTTTCTCCCCGGATAGATCTTCGTATTCGGCGGCTTTGCACTGCGGGCCAATTCGTTTGGCCATCTGGAGCAGATCGAAAGCTACGCCCCTGGCCATCAGGTCAGATTTGGAAGTCTTAACTTCACGGCTGACATCCACGAAGACTTGATCTTCAATGGATTCGAGCCACAGCCGAGCGTGCCGCACTATCATGATGGGCATGATTTAGCTCTGCTGCCGGACAGTGCCCTGGAGGCCGCACACGAGTCCGCTCCGACCCTCGATTCGGAGCCGGCTGCGCAGATCGAGGACGGGTGGTTAGACACCACCTCGGGGGCTGCAACCTCTATGGCGATAGAGCCGAATACTGAATTTGTCCCTTCTGAAGCTCGTGACTCCAAGGTGCCGAACTCCTTGCCGAACTTCGAACCTCCCGCGCCCCCTCCAATTGAACCCGATTGGGCGTCGATCATGGAGTTCACCGCCACGGACATCTTTCAACACTCACCTTTTGGCGACATCCTGAGCTCGCTAAAACATCTCTCGTTATCAGGAGAACCCTGGCCTGACTACGGCCAGGACGGTTGGGATGCGGACGACGAAGAAATTCAAGGCCCACCCACCACCCACTTAGTAGCCACTGTCAACGATTTAACCGACATGCTAGACTTCGACTCCAAAGACATCGACGGTATGGACGACAATGCCGGAGACGACCAAGAACCAACGCCTACTGGGCACTGGAAAGCCACCTCAACTCACGACGTATACATGGTGGATACACCAAAAGGAAGCGATAACGAGGAACAACAGGACGCGGCGAAGGATAATTCCCCCGAAAAACAACAAAAACGGCGACGCAAGCGCCGCCCAAAGTCCCGCCTCGATAACGACGGCACCCATACTGACCCAGCCGTAGAGCAGGGCGAACCAGTGGACGGGCATCCCATTCCCGGCGAAAACAATAGTCCAGACGATCTCACGCCGGACACATCACCGGAGCATAAGAACCTGCACAGAAGGCTCGTCGCCACTGCAAGGAGCTTGAAGAAGCAAAAGAGAAAGCTCAAAACGGCGGAAGACGTACTCAGAATGAGATGGAGGAAAGTACTAAAGACCGCAGATAAATACGGCGATAGTCAACAAGCAAAAAGCTACCCGAAGCGCAAGCTGTTGCCCGAATTTGACGACGAGGCCGTAGAGCCCCCACAGTCAAAAAAGAAAGAGGCCGCCTGGCCGGATAGACGACCAGATAACAGTCTAAGAGCGGCAAACGGCGCCACACATAATCCAGCACACGATCCAAATAAGGATCCGCGCAAAAAGGATGGCCCGGTCAGGTCCATCTATGGGCCAAAAAAGAAGGCTCCTGAAAGCAACACAGCCTGCCGAGTGTCTGAAGATAACGGCACACCTAAATATAGGGGCGCCGCACACCCACTATGTTTCACCGATGAGGTGCTGGATCATGAATTTCCAGCAGGATTCAAGCCCGTAAACATAGAAGCATATGACAGAACAACAGACCCCGGAGTCTGGATTGAGGACTATATCCTACACATACATATGGCTAGAGGACATGATCTCCACGCCATAAAATACCTACCCCTCAAGCTCAAAGGGCCAGCTCGGCATTGGCTCAAAAGCCTCCCAGAACATACCATCGGAAGTTGGGAAGAGCTTGAGGATGCGTTTCGAGCAAATTTTCAGGGAACTTATGTCCGCCCTCCAGACACAGACGATTTAAGTCACATAACTCAACAGCCCGGGGAGTCAGCACGCAAATTCTGGAACAGGTTCCTCACCAAAAAGATCCAAATAGTCGACTGTCCGGACGCTGAAGCCTTAGCAGCCTTTAAACATAACGTCCGAGACGAATGGCTCGCCAGACACCTCGGCCAGGAAAAACCAAGAACAATGGCTGCACTAACAAGCCTCATGACCCGCTTTTGCGCGGGGGAAGATAGCTGGCTAGCAAGATGCAGCACCAGCGACCCAAGTACATCCAAGGTCAGGGATGGAAATGGGAAATCACGACGCAGAAAAGATCAGCGCAGGAATATGGGAAGCAGCCCAGATAGCACGGCGGTCAACGCCGGATTCAAAAGCTCTCGGCCGAATAACAAAACAATGCCCCTTAAAGACAATAGTGACGAGCTATCCAACCTAAACAAAATCTTGGATAGGATATGTCAAATCCACAGTACCCCCGGGAAGCCTGCAAACCATGCCCACAGAGATTGTTGGGTCTTCAAGCAGTCCGGCCGACTTAACGCCGAACACAAGGGGCTCGATACACCAAGCGAAGACGATGACGAATCCCACAAGCAACAGACCGGAACACAGAAGACTTTCCCACTAGAGGTCAAAACAGTGAACTCACTTCATGTGATAAATTGTGCGGAAGCAATATAAACCTGCTATACCAGGACACCATCTGCAGAATGGGGATAGACCCTACAAAAATTCGCCATAACAACACTTCCTTCAAAGGAGTGATGCCAGGCCTTTATGCCAAGTGTACAGGCTCTATACTACTAAAAGTTGTGTTCGGTTCACCCGTCCGTCGCGAAAAGCTAGTATTCCATATCGCCCCATTCAAAAGTGGCCATCAAGCACTGCTGGGACGCAAAGCTTTCGCCCGCTTTAACGCAATACCGCATTACGCGTCTCTTACACTCAAAATGCCCGGTCCATGTGGCATAATCTCATTAAAGGGAAAACTCCGAGTGTTCCTCGACCACGGAAAACGTGAGACTGCCTTGACAGTCGCACATTAATCCAACCTTGCTGATCAAAGCCCCTCAAATAGGTCATTTAGACCTCGGACACGGTTAGGCGAGTCCGGCACAAATAAACAAGGGGCTTCCCAGCCACATACCTTTTTACAAGGGGCTGCATGTATAAACAATGGGAGCCAATAAAGCTCAATTTTATTCACCTTCCAAATCATACTCTGTTTTAAATACATCTTTTGCACGATATTTTTTCCAAACTAAGTTCTCCTCTTTTACAGATGAACCACGTGCTACACCCGTCCAGGATACAGCACAACGGAGACACAGGCGCAGACGTGCAGTAGGGACCCGTTACAAGGATTCTTTTCAGATTAAGACCCTGCGTAAACCTTTCTTACTGTCTCTTGTTGATACTCATCCCCCGGTTTCCTACCATAACCGAGGAGGAGGCTGGCGTTTTGGCATCGGCCGCGTCAGAAGTTCTCGCCTGTGCCTGGACACTAGGGGCTTAGGGCACTGTTTTGCCCGTTATCATAAAGTCCGAATACCTTAGGGAGTGTTCGGCGTCTCGAGTTAGACCTTATATGCATCAGCTCCGAATCATGTCTTTGGTCAAATGTTGGGTTTGCCCGGCTCCTGTGTTTTGCTGCCTTACGTTCCGCTCCATCGGCTAACGCGGTACCAGGAGAACTACTGCGATTGTGCCCCGGTTCGGCCGGGCGAGCACCTCAGTAGAGGAAGCCGAAAAATGATTGTCATGATATAGCGAGAGACTGGTCAACCACTCGATCGACCATTGGAATGTTTAGAATTCCTCCGCTTTGACGAAGGACCGCTTCTCGGTCAGGCACACACGCGCCCCGAGTTCAGAGAGCGCGGTGCCTTTAGGGGCTATATCGTAGCCCCACCATCGAGCTCCTATGGCTAAGTGAAAGTGATAAAGCATTATAGTCCGGTTGCCTAGTTTGCATATGCTATCACCTCCTTCAAAGGACCAAGGCGTTGGATTAAGTGTGAAAATGCGCTTTTTTTTGCAAACACCCCCGCACTATGTGCGTGGGAGCTAAAGCCAAAGACTGCCATCTTTCAGGTTATAAATACATATACATTAACAGCCGCACAGGAGATATTTCAATACTTGAACGCACAAGTCTAAAAAGTCGTTATATTATAAATATGATCTCACAAATCATACATGTCATTTGAACATGACATTCTTCGAGCACTGTGACTCTATTAAACGAGCGCCTTGCAGGACCTCCTCAAAATAGTGCTCGGTGGGTAATCAGCTCTCGTTCGAACCCCAGGACGCAACATCGGTGGCATTCATCTCCGCCCAGTATGTCTTAACACGGGCAAGAGCCATCCGTGCACCCTCTATGCAGGCCGACCGCTTCATCGCCTTGATATGCGGCACCGCCCCAAGGAATTGCTGCAATAAACCAAAATAACTCTTCGGCTTGGCCCTTTCCGGCCACAGATGAGCCACCACATCCATCATGGCTAGTCCGGACAATCTATTCAGCTCAGCCCACTCAGCCAACTGATCGGTCAACGACAGTGGACGCTCTAGACTATGGAATTGAGACCAAAACAGCTCTTCTATTTCATGATCCTTCTGACTTTGGAAGTGCTGAACTGCATCCGCCGCACTCGCCGCCAAATCCAGATAAGGATCCTCCGCACTCCACAACTGGCCCAACTGAGCATACTTCGGATCCGTGAACTTCCTACGCAACAGAAAGGGCTTTCCAGCCGCAATGTCTCCGGCCTGACGTAGTTCCTCCTTTATAGCCCGCATTGCAGAACGAGCATCCTTGGCTTCGGCGGTGGCCTTCTTCAGGCCCTCTTGCTCCGCTTGGCGTTCTCTTTCAAGAACCTCATAGCGGTCGGTAGCATCCTTTAATTTCACGGCCATTACGGCCATTTCCTCCCCGCTTGGGCAGTGAGCAGCCTTTTCGGCTTTTAGCTCCTCCGCTGCCTTCGAGGCAGCCGCATCACTTCTTCTGGTTTGCTCATTGGCTCGGGCAAGTTCTGCCCGGAGGTCTTCCACAGCAGCTGCACCATCTGCATCAAGCATACATGTTGTAAGGAGTGGGCATCAGCTCCCTTACCAGGTGACCACGGAGAAACCACCTACCTTGTGACTCGTCAAGTCGTTTATTGACCAGCGTGATGTCCGCATCCGCAACGTCGAGTTGCCACTTCAGTTCGGCAACTCCATCAGTCCGGCTGGCCACCGAACGCTCCGCCACCTGCATAGGAAAGGCGACATTACGTAACTGAGATTATGATCCTCGGAACGCTGTCATTTTCGACAACATACCGAGTCTCAGGGGCTACTATCTATACAGGGCGCACTCTATGTGCAAAACTGTCAAAAGGTATGTCATTTTTTGCGTACCTCAAACCCCGTCAATAAACTTCCGATGGCCTCATGCAACCCGCTCTCGGCGGATGAGATCCTTGCAATCACCGCACTCATTAACGCGCGGTGATCTTCTGAGAGAGACGCCCTCTCGAGCAAACCCTGCAGCTCCACCGGCCGCACTCCAGTGGGTGCCGAACTTCCAGGCCCCGCCGGACTCGGGGAGACCCTCCGTGACGACACCTCAGGTTCGTCCGCCCCGCCTGATGGGACGGCAAATGGAGGCGTTTTGCTCTCCATCATCTCCGGACGAAGGTCCCCCGAGGATGAGCTCTGCTGGGAAGGGTTGAGATCCGAACTACAAGGTAAAAACTTCGGTTATCCTTAGAAATAAAATAGGGATGTCCTTTATTATAAAACTTCCCTTTTTTCTACTTACGGCTCGCTGGAGGGATGATTCCTTTGGGGAGACTGTACGGCCGGGACTCCTCCTGGCACAGGACCTTCTGGTGCAGATTTCTTTCCCCGCTTCGAGGCTTTGGCCTCCGGGTTTTTGGAAGCGGTCCTCTTCTCCCCCTGGAGGGAGGGATTCTTGATTCCCCCCTTACTGAGAGCCTCCTTGACAGAGGTGGTAGCTTCCCTGTTCCCCTCTTTGCCTTCCTCCGAAGGCGCAACCTCCAACATTTTTATTAACACGGGATCCGGCGTGATCTCAGGGAGGGGGGCCGGACACCGTATCAGTTTTGCTTGCGCTATCCACTCCTGTTCAAGGGATAGCCGGTTAAAAGGCAAATCCATGATAAATAAGTGGATGATATATCTGGTCATAGGGCTACTTACTTGAGTATCCGGGCGATTGCAGCTTAGGCCAGCATCCTCAGTCAAGTCCGGACACACTTCTTGTGATCCGAAGAATAGTTTGTACATCTCCGCGGGTTTTGTACCCATAAAGTGTTGGAGAGCTCGTGGTCCCTCCGGATTGAATTCCCACAAGCGGAGGGGGCGACGTTTGCAGGGCAAAAGACGCTGAATCAGCATAACCTACGTCACTACAACCATATTGATCTCCCTCTCTTGGAGATCTCGAATCCGGCCCTGCAATAGGGGAACATCCTTGGACGGCCCCCAGTCAAACCCTTTGTTGACCCACGATGTCAGCCATGGCGGAGGGCCCGGGCGAAAGGCGGGCGGCGGCCTTTGCCTGCTGCCCCTGGGAGCGGTAATATAGAACCACTCCTGTTGCCACAAACCGAGCTCCTCCTGAAAAGAGCCCTCGGGCCATGGAGCATCGGCCCTCTTGCTTATAACCACCCCTCCGCACTCTGCCTGACGCCCCTCAACCATCTTCGGCTCCACATTGAAGGTTTTGAGCCAAAAACCAAAGTGAGGGGTAGTACGGAGGAAGGCTTCGCAGACGACAATAAATGATGAGATATGGAGGATAGACTCCGGAGCCAGGTCGTGAAATTCCAGCCCGTAGTAAAACAGGAGCCCCCGAACGAAGGGATCCATCGGGAAGCCTAAACCGCGACGGAGGTGAGGCACGAACACGACGCTCTCGCCGGGCTCTAAGCTTTAGCACGTCCTATTCCGTGACGGAGGAGGGCATCCACCGACCCTGAAGGTCGGAGCCGGACATTGTCGAAGGTCCGAAGTGCCCGAGTCTGGAGCCCTGGGTGTTGGACCTCGGGGCGAGGGGCGGATTCGATTGAGGATTGAAGAAAAGGAACGGGCCTTGGTCTCATTATAAAGGGGAAGAATACCAAGAGCCGTCTCCGTGACCGTTTAGAACTCGCCCTCGATGGAGGGGGCGTGGCAACGGGCGCGGTTGGGTTACCCACGTCCGTATTGATGAGAATCCCGGAATAAGGGGAACACGATCTCTGCTTCGATAAGACGTGCCAAGGAAACCGCTTCGCTAAACGCGCTGAGGTGGTATAATAAAAACGATTCAAGTAAAGGCTTGGTTGTGGTGTGATGTCACGCCACGAAATATGTCAGCAGATTGAACTTGTGTAAATATTATTCTCTCTACGGTGGAATGTTGAATTTATTTTGCAGAGCCGGACACTATCCTGGTGTTCACAATCTTCTACAAACTATTCGGAGAAGGAACCCGCCTTGCAATGCCGAAGACAATATGCGTGCCAGACTCGTCGTCATTGAAGCCTGGTTCAGGGGCTACTGAGGGAGTCCTGGACTAGGGGGTGTCCGGATAGCCGAACTATCATCATCGGCCGGACTCCAAGTCTATGAAGATACAAGATTGAAGACTTCATCCTGTATCTGGATGGGACTTTCCTTGGCGTGGAAGGCAAGCTTGGCGATACGGATATGTAGGTCTCCTACCATTGTAATCGACTCTGTGTAACCCTAGCCCTCTCCGGTGTCGATATAAACCGGATGGTTTTAGTCCGTAGGACACAACAATAACAACAATCGTACCATAGGCTAGCTTCTAGGGTTTAGCCTCCTTGATCTCGTGGTAGATCTACTCTTGTAATACCCACATCATCAATATCAATCAAGAAGGACATAGGGTTTTACCTCCATCAAGAGGGCCCGAACCTGGGTAATACATCGTGTCCCTTGTCTCCTGTTACCATCCGCCTAGACGCACAGTTCGGGACCCCCTACCCGAGATCCGCCGGTTTTGACACCGACAACAGGGAAGAAAAGCAGATTCACATGAGTGAGGTCACTAGTCCCTCTAGTTCCTCAGATGATGGCAGCAGAAGCACTCCTAGCAATTTGCCTAAAGCAGCCACAAGAACCAGAAGGAAGAGAACCTTAGACTCTGAGGATGAGGACTATGTGGCAGCTGAAGATGAGGCTACTTCCAAGAAGGTAGTACTCAAAAAGGAGTATGGCTCAGCAAAGACCACAAAGCCTGGACTTAATAGGAAGGCCCCTGCCAAGAGGACACCTATGCTGAAGGTTAGAGGATCAACACAAGTACCTGAAAAACCTGATCCCAAAGAGCCAGCTGCAGAAGGAAAGAAGAGGAAGGAAAGGGTCAGAAAGACCATGGCCAGAGTTGTTGGACAACCTTCCATGATGGAAGAGGAGGAGGAAGAAGAGATGGCTGCACCAACACCCAAGGCACAAAAGCTGATGGATGATGCTATAAAGTTAGGGGCTGCAACATCAAAGCCCAAAGAAGCACCCAAAGCTGCCTCCAAGCCCAAGAATGCACCAAATAGGAATACCAGGAGTATACCAGCTGCTGAGAAGAACAAGGCCCCAGTGCCTGAAGTTGCTGCCGAGGAAGATGATGAAGGACAAGTCCTAAGGAAGCTCAAACCCAAGATTCCAGACCACAATGATGCTCATCCTGTGGCTGAGAACATGAATATCAGGAGAGACTCAGGGTTGAGGCTATGGAGAGAGTCAGATCCATATGCTACCAGGAGAAGGACTGTTGTTGATTATAGGTTCCCCACAAAGGAACAACAGGATTTCTATGAGACAATCTTGTTGGACAAGAAGCCTATAGTGTGTGATATGAGGTGGGTCGACTGGACCTACATAAAGGAGAATGAAGAACATTATCCTGGAGTGTATGACAACTTCAGTGTGTGTGGAGTTGCAGACTTTGTTGGGCAGAAGCTCACAAACTGGAATGATGAGCTCATTATGCAATTTTACTCCACATCACATTTCTATCCAGATGGCAGGATAGTTTGGATGTCTGAAGGAATGAGATACCAATCAACTATTGAGGAATGGGCCAATCTGATCAATGCCCCAAAGGGGAGTGAAGATGACTTGGACATTTATGCCAAGAAAAAGATGGATCACAATTCTATGTCACATATGTACAAGGAGATCCCAGACAAAGCTCTTGAGTCTTTCAAGTTTGGGTCAGTCCATTTTCTTCTGTCAGGGCTGCCAATGATCAACTGGATCCTAAGGCACACTCTTTTGCCCAAGTTAGGTGACCACAACATGATCAAAGGGCATGCAATTAATTTGCTACACATATTTGATGTGCCACAGAAATTCAAGGTCATGAGCCTCATGGTTGAGACTATCAAGAGGACAACAGCAAACCAAAAGAGAAGTTGTGGATATGCCCCACAAATTCAGGAGTTGATTAACTCAAAGATGGGCACATGAAAATATCTGTTGGATAAGGAACACTTTGTTCTCTATCAGACTTTGAGGACAATCAAGTTGTGATGAATGAGAATGAACCATCATCAGTACAAGCTCAAGAGAAGAAGGAGAAAGCAAAGAAAGAGAAGGCTGCCAAGATGCCAACTCAAGAGGAGGCATCTGAGTACTTTTGAAGAACAAGCAGGACCAGCTTTGTTACTTGATAGCATCAACTCTGAGGATTGAGAAGGGGTTGGCCACCCTAACTCAAAACCAGGAGAGCCTGGAAAGAATCATGGAACAAAAATTCTATGATTTAGATGTCAAAGTAACTGAGATTCAGTTAGTTGTGGAGCAGCTACATGATGACATGCAAGAGAGGAAGGGCAGGACAACTACTGATGTATTTGCCAGAGTGCCTCGAGCTCAGAGATCAGCTGCAGAGCCAGTAACAGACACCAGAGTCACTTCATCTGCACCAGCAACAGCTCCAGTGCAACCAACTCCAGCACCAACTCCTTCAGCTCCATCCACATCAACCGAAGTCTTCGTCCAAGGAGCCATCTCTACACCACCAACTGAAGACCAAGCCTGAGAGACGATATAGCACTATGCATTTTCTAGGAACTTTTTGGTAACTTGTTGCCAAAGGGGGAGAAAAATGTATAGATCATAGGCTGAGAGAGAGAGAGAGAGAGAGAGAGAGAGAGAGAGAGAGAGAGAGAGAGAGAGAGAGAGAGAGAGAGAGTTTGCTTTTGTTCTCTCTTGTCTTCTTGGTTGAACTTTGTTTGCTTTTGATTGCTTGAGATACTATGCTATTATCTGTGAGACATTGATGATCATGTGTTTGATCATAAGCTACACTTATGCTTGTTAGATGATATTATTTTACTTATCCTTATATGATCATTCACTTTGCTTGGTGATGAGTGCATGTATTCAATCTTTATTATTTTGAGCGTTCCACCAAGATGTATGTGACATGGAAGAGTAACCCATGAGCCTAATTCCTTGTGCATTTGCAGTCCAAAGCAAATCTTAAACTATGCACAAATTTAGGGGGAGCTCTTGCTTATCACATACTTCTCAAAGCGACGATGTTTTTCAATCTTATTATCATTTGTCGAAGCTTTGATCTATATGTTGTCATCAATTACCAAAAAGGGGGAGATTGAAAGTGCAACTATCCCTAGGTGGTTTTGGTAATTCATAACAACATATAGCTCATTGAGATAATGCTATTCCAAGACAAATATTTTAGGAAAGCTCAATGAATGGCATGGCATGGATGATGAAAGTGGATCCCTCAAAATATTAAGGACAAAGGATTGTCTCAAGCTCAAAAGCTCAAGACTCTACATTTTACATTTTATTGATCCAAGATCACATTGAGTCTATAGGAAAAGCCAATACTATCAAGGAGGGATGAGGTGTTGCTTAATGAGCCTCTTGCTTCAAGTGCTTAGTGATATGCTCCAAAAACCCTCAACTACTTTCTCACATCCATATATGACCTAAACCCAAAGTCAAAATCGGTCCTACTGATTCTTTCTATCCGGCACCACCGAGTTCAAAATGTCATAGCCACTACCACAAACCCTAGGCAAATCGGTCTCATCGATAGGGATCTCGGTCTCACCGAGATGGGATTGTAATCTCTCTGTTTCCCTTCGTAACGTTTCGGTCTAACCAAAGTGAGCGATCGGTCCCACCGAGATTGCAATGTAAACTCTCTGTTTCCCTTTCGTAACATTTCGGTCTCACCGAAAAGAGCGAATCAGTCCCACCGAGTTTACCTGACCAACTCTCTGGTTAGCTAATTACCAAAATTGGTCTCACCGAGTTTGTGTAATCGGTCTCACCGAGATTATGTTATGCCCTAACCCTAACCATATCGGTCCTACCGAGTTGCGTGTCGGTCCCACCGAAATCACTAACGGTCACTAGGTTTACTGAATCGATCAGACCGAGTTTGTTGATTCGGTCCCACCGAGTTTGGTAAATTGTGTGCAACGGTTAGTTTTTGTGTGGAGGCTATATATACCCCTCCACCTGCTCTTCATTCATGAAGAGAGCCATCAGAACAAACCTACACTTCCAACTTACCAGTTCTGAGAGAGAACCACCTACTCATGTGTTGAGGCCAAGATATTCTATTCCTACCATATGAATCTTGATCTCTAGCCTTCTCCAAGTTGCTTTCCACTCAAATCTTCTTTCCACCAGATCCAATTCCTATGAGAGAGAGTTGAGTGTTGGGGAGGCTATCATTTGAAGCACAAGAGCAAGGAGTTCATCATCAACGCACCATTTGTTACTTCTTGGAGAGTGGTGTCTCCTAGATTGGCTAGGTGTCACTTGGGAGCCTCCGATAAGATTGTGGAGTTGAACCAAGGAGTTTGTAAGGGCAAGGAGATCGCCTACTTTGTGAAGATCTACCGCTAGTGAGGCAAGTCCTTCATGGGCGACGGCCATGGTGGGATAGACAAGGTTGCTTCTTCATGGACCCTTCGTGGGTGGAGCCCTCCGTGGACTCGCGCAACCGTTACCCTCCGTGGGTTGAAGTCTCCATCAACGTGGATGTATGATAGCACCACCTATCGGAACCACGACAAAAAAATCTGTGTCTCCAATTGCGTTTGAATCCTCCAAACCCTTCCCTTTACATTCTTGCAAGTTGCATGCTTTAATTTCCGCTGCTCGTATACTCTTTGCATGCTTGCTTGAATTGTGTGAAGATTGCTTGACTTGTGCAAAGATAGCTAAAATCTGCCAAAGTCTAAAATTGGGAAAAGGTTAAGTGTTAATTGGTCAAGTAGTCTAATCACCCCCCTCTAGACATACTTCAAGGTCCTACAATCCGGTCTGACGAATGCAAAACTTCTGAAACCCTGCGCACCCAATGAGTAGTTGACTCGTTCTCCCCTTGAACACAGGCATCCAGATCCACAATGGACATAGGCTGTTTGCATGTGTCTTTGAAATTGGCTATAAACTGGGCCTTCAACTAATCCCATGACTCGACGGAGTTGGCTGGTAGATTCTTCCAAGTACGGGCTGTCCCTTCCAACATCATTGTGAAATACTTTGCACAAGCCGCTTCATCCACATCTAGCATCTCCATTGCCATCTCATAACTTTTGACCCACGCCTTAGGTGGATGATCAACGGTGTAATTTGGCACCTTACGCGGACCCTTGAAATCTTTAGGCAGTCGCACATTACGGAGAGCCGGAATGAGACACGGCACTCCCCAAGAACTGAAGGCTAACCCGGTGCCTCGGTCTACTGACGCCGCGGGCTGAACCGGGGCGGGTTGATAACGACCCGTATATTGTGCTGCCAAAGCGGCCTCCCTTCATGCTCTGCCATTATCCACCACGTCTTGAGCATTTACCTCACCGCATGCCGGATTGAGTCCTTGGGGGACATTGCGGTGCCGCGCACTACTAGACACTTCCGGTTCATCCATGTGCCTGCTATAACTTTTGCTCGGACAGGGAGTCTAATGAATTCTATCCTGGCTATAGGAATAGGCCTGCTGCTGCACCACGGCGGTTTGAAGAAGATCTCTCGCCCACCGTGTCTTAATTGCTGCCAGGGAATCGCCCTCCATCGGAATAGCTGCCAGGCGAGATGCTGCAGCAATCATGTTATCCAAAGGGCTCGAAAAGTGACCCGATGGTGTTGACACATATTGCGGCGGGTTATCCGTTTGTCGAGGTGGTTCCATCGTCCGTGGCTGATCCGGTGCTGCCCTCGGCGCGTCGGTCCGGTTTGTGGCTACCGGATTACTCGGCCCAGCCCCCGGCGTATTGAAAAGATTTACTCCCTCGAAGACTGGTGGCATACGTGACCGATAATTTCTCTGCATTACATCATTCGATGCATTCTGATCCAGCATGAGCCGGTAGTTCTGCGCCTGTATCTGCTGTGACTGGGCATCCAAAGTGGCCCGTTCTTCAACCAACCTAGCGTCCTCAGTTGCTAGGTCCTCCTTAGCCTGTGTTATCTGGTCCTTCAGCTTCGCAATATTCGCATTATGCTGATCCTGCGTCTCCGGGGTAACTGCCGTGGTTAACAAGGTTGCCCATGCATCCATTAAACCAGAGAGGACTTGAGCCGGTCGGCGCGCCGGGCCTCCTGCCGCGGCCGCTGATCCGGTATTCATTGTCGCTGTGGATGAAGATTGCAGAGTGGGCTGTGTTCCGGCCATGAAAACAGCAACCCGACTTGGCGGTTCAAGGAGGTCCGGAATAGTGTTGCCATCGGAATATCCTTCGAACACACCATCATGAACTTGGTACATGGACTCGGTTTCACCGGTGGATGACTCGCCATCGGAGTAAACAGCCGTCTCGCCTTCAGACACCGGCTCAGATCCGATCCCATGGACACATCCTACGAACGCACGCTTCATGGCGGGCTTAACCCGAGCAGGACTCGCACGCCGAGACGTCTCAACGAGGTCGGTGTAGATGTCCGGCTCAGGGCCAGGTTCGCCGATCTTGCCAATGAAGACATGAATTTCGCCAAAGGGGACCCGGTACCCGTACTCAATTGAGCCAGCCTCGGGGCCCCATCCTTCGTCGTCGATGTAGAGCTTGCCGCAATGACTCTTGGTCATCCGACCGACCACGTACCCCTTGAGTCCTTCAGAGCTACCCTTCAAGAACTCGAAACCATCATGCGATAGCCCCACGGTGGGCGCCAACTGTCGTGGAATTAACACATCAGATGTCCTCATGAAAGGACTTAGTCGTGGAGCCATCACTACGGGTTAGCTTGAAGGGGTTAAACCGGACAAGGGACACAGGAGTTTTATACTAGTTCGGCCCCTTCAATGAAGGTAAAAGCCTACGTCTAGTTGTGATGGGATTGATTGGGTTTCGATGACCAGGGAGCAAATACGCTTTGCCCAAGTCTCGAGTTGTTGTCTGTTGTCCCTGAAGCGCCACCGGGTCGTCCCCTTATATACACAGGTTGACGCCCGGCCGGTCTACAGAATCCCGAGGGCGACTCATACAAGTGTCTGGCTCGGTCTCTCCTTTCCTAACTTACAGTACAAGTTACATAATCACGGCGGTTTACTACTGTGGGCCCTAATCCGCCTTTGGGCTCTGGGCCTCTAAGCTTTATTAGTAAAGTGCCATCTTCTAGGTCTTCGTGGGCTTCAATGTAGTTGAAGGTGAACCGACCCCTCCTGGGCAGTTTATACTCATCAGTTATATCCCCAACAGATGTTGACTGATCACCCTCAAGACATAGCTGGGTCTCTCCTTCTCAACACATATACGAGTCATTCTACCTCTATAGTTAGGCCTCTGCCTACCCCTCCCCCACCCCCTCCCCCACACACACACCGATACATCGAGCGCTCTAGTCATGTCTCCCTACCACACACAAACTTGACCTGTGCCCTCTGACGTTCCGGTAGGTCAGTCGCCCTATATCTTTGACTTGCACACACACACAATTTCGATGGCTCTCTTCATCGATCTCGCACCCACCCACTTGATCCTCTCTTCGACTCTATCGATATCTATGACCCCTCCCTCTCTTCTCGTGGATCGCCCGACCCTCTATATATGATATGGATAGGCCTCCATTTCACACACATTGCATGCAAAATTTTGTTTGAGATGTCATCGACACATATTCCGACAAATACATTCACGAAATCAACCCCCACCCCCACCCCCACCCCAAAACAAAAAACACTCACGAACGCGGTTTGTATCTCTCTCACACACCCACGTAGGTGGGGGACGTGCACGAAGAGAAGAGGTGCATGCACGACGCATGTACTCCCATCTCTTTCCCAACCACACCCGCGCGGGTACACGGTGGAGCTCATTTATGTACGAAAAGGCAGCCCACGTGGTAATTTGGCACGTGTACTGGTTGTCCACCTGGTGGAGGGAGGATCGTCTACCACGGGTGAACAAACAAATTGTGACTTGATGCGTTATGTTAAAAAAAGAGGCAAACCATGTGGGGCCTACCTTAGATGCAAGGCTCTATACACTGGAGTACTTTTGATGTGTCCCGTCAACTCGCAGAATGAGGAGAAGCTTGCTTAGTACGCCGTCTCCCCCGCGCACGGGCGCGGTGGCTCGCAGGATGAGGTGAAGCTTGCTTAGTACTATACACTTGACACCCGCTCCCTCGCCCACGCGCGCGGTGGCTCGCATGACGAGGAGAAAAATTTACTACTCCCTCCATTTACTCCTCGTCCCTACTACCTTGGTTATAGAGATTATATCATATTGTTTGGAATATATATGTCCTTTAGTAGATTTCAATATGAAGTACTAGTACATACTCCAAACACTGATGTATATAGACGTATTTTAGAGTGTAGATTCACTCATTTTGCTCCGTATGTAGCACTCTCCCTCGCCCCTCGACCCTCGCCCACACGGTGGACGTGCAACAATTCATTCGGTCTCATATAGCCAGAATGATATATACTGCACTACCATTATTGCTCGACTTCCCGAAGAGGCGAAGAGCCAATCGCAAGGTTAATATTTTGGAGATGCCAAGCACAAGGTTATAGGAGAATGAGTAGTAGGTGCCGCGTCATTTATAAATAAAGTTTTTTCTTCAGTGGCACGTATGCAATATGATAGGTTCATATGGAGAGAAAAGGAAACCGCTCCACTATATACATAGTCAGGACGGGCCAACCTACACGGTTGCTTGCTGGGGTTGCCCTCTTCACACTCTCTCGCACAAAATGACTGTGGCCACATCTCTAACATCCCAGCGGATCACGTCCGCCGGGGGAAGGGGTGAATGCTTAGTGTAGATGCGGTCGCCGTCGCCGACGGTGAAAACCCACTGTCGGCACATCCTGATCAGGGGTCCCCGCTGTTCTCTCTCACAAAGACGGCAAGGTTGCCTTCGTCCCTTGCTCACTATCACGACATGGGCAGTTGCCGCCTCCCGCCGCCCTCCTCAAGGTTGAGCTACGTCCCGACATCCCTCAGGTAAAACTCCCTTTACAGCTGGCTTGCACCACTGCTCCAACTCCCCACATCACTCCATGTGGATATTTCTCTACTTCTTTGCCCCACACATACCTCTACTGGCTTCTACATACTATATTTGTGATGAGTTTATGTCTCATCAACTAGTCCCAGTAATCTTATTCTAATCACGCTTCTTCAATTTCTTTGCCACAGGGATGCTCATCTTAATTTTGGTGAAACTGCACAAAATGATCCGATGGTCAAAAGGTCGCAAACTTCATTTCTTAGGAAGCTCGGACGTTGCCAGCAAATTGAAGCCTGGTTGGGGTTCACAGTTCAAGGGCTAGGGACTGCATGGATTGTTTTTTTCTTTAGCTGCCTCTATTCCAAAATAAGTGTCAACTTTAGCAGTAGTACAACTTTGTACTAAAGTTTGCATAAAGTTGAGACACTTATTTTGGATCGAAGGAAGTACATATTTGCTATGATCTGTCAATCATTGAGATGCAATAGCATGCATGTTAGTCTCCTTTGTATTTGATGAAATGTTGCAACGGGCAACCTTGGACGCAAGATACATGTAACAGAAGCTGGAAGCTTCATAGCATTGTACAAATTTATCTCGCTGATAAATTACAATATGTACTGTACTAGTACTTCCTCCGTTCCTAAATGTAAGTCTTCGTAGAGATTTCACCATGAACCACATGCGGATGTATGTAGATGCATTTTATGTGTAGATTCATTCATTTTGTTCCGTATGTAGTTCACCTAGTGGAATCTCTACAAAGACTTATCTACTAGTAATAGCTAGCCCCCACTACTAGGAATTCTCTATCCTCTCCTTGAGCCACATCATCAAAATTAATGTAGCCATTAGATGAACTAAATCAGTCCATAATAGCCGTCTGATCTAGGCATTGAGAGGCTCCGCACTAAGCCACATGCAAGCATGCGGAAATACCGTGGCATGCATGTGAGTGGGTTTTAAATCACATCAACATGTCTGCATGCAAGCATGCACCGGTAGCATGCATGTAAGTGAGCTTTTAAGTCCCATTAACATGTCAAAAAGAAAATATAATCCCATTATGCAGTAGGAGTTGGCTGATCTTTTTTCCTTACGTGGGATGATCTAAATGATGATGGGAGTTTTTTTAGTTTGGCTACCAAATTTGTCATGCGGTTATAGAGTTTTTTTTAGTTCTATGAAATCGATAATTTTACGCAGAGAGATATATGGCTGTTCCACGGCAAAAATGCGGGGACTCATCTAGTATTTAGGAACGGAGGGAGTACTATGTAAAGAGTTAGGTGTCACACGGTGTCCAAAAAATATGGTGATAGTGTGAGGTGGGCCATGTAATCACCGAGCCTGCGTGTTTTCACTACTCTTGCACTCCTCCGTTGTAAGAATGGAGAAAATTGTAATATAGTAGTACCTCCTTTTGCCGAAAGCCTGGGACATCCAGCAGTCCTACCACCTTAGTAATAAAGACCAATGAGCCATCAAATCACATAGACCCAGCAGTAAGTTGGACGAACGAAGCAACCATCACTCTTGAGCTAGTGAGAGCCCGCGTTCGCTCTTCAAGGGCATGAATGCGGCACCGATTCTTTGGAGCGGCGCTAACCGTTTCGGGCGGGAAACGTGCGCGGGCGATGGAGGGGCTTTGGGTGGGCCAGGCTGGTCAGGAGCAGGCGTGGCAGCTGTCCGCCTGTCCCTACCGGATGCCCGGAAACGAGAGGATGCACCAACTCTCGCGGCTAAAATCGTACACTACACACCATCTCTCTGTAGGAGTAGGTCGATCTGTCGCTCTCTCTAACACACACATGCTGTTAAACACACACACACACACACGCACTTGCACACACAGATTCATAGAATAGGAAAATCGTGCGAGTGAGAAGCCACAGGAAGTGAAATACGAATGGAGTAAGTACAAGAAGGGAAGAGGTGATGAATATTCCATCAAACCTGGACTGAGGAGTAGTACTCCCTCCGTCTACACTACAAAAAAATACACTTCCGTGATGATACGTGTTTGTCACAGTAGGTCGCGTTTTCTGTCATGCATGTACATCCATGACGATTTTATGACAGAATCAAGATAGTCATACCTGTGCTGTCGTAGAAGTGTTCCATGACATTACCAAAATTATCATCACGGAAGTGTCCACTTCCATGATGATAAATCACGCGTCACAGAAGTGCTTTCGTCAAGGGTGACCGACACGTGGCATCCACCATAACGGAACGCCGTTAAGCTATCGGGTCGGGTTTTGGATCCAATAACCCGTTAACAGCCCCGACCAATGGGAAATTTCCACGTGTAAAATTCTTATTGGCCGGACAAAACACGTGTCAGCTCGTTCGTGGGTCAGATAGGCGCCTATGATATGTCGACACGTGCCACGGCCCACCACTGGCCCATTTAGCTTACAAAGCCGGCCCGTTTGACTTGGTCAAAAGTTAACGGTCTGGCCCATGAAAAGCCTGTTAACGGTCTCTTTGCAAATAGCCCATTTTACGGCCCGTTAACTCACGACCCGTTAGGCACTAAAGGAAATCGGCCCAACAACATCACGTGGGCCATCGAATATAACACCAGCCCATTTCACTTTCGGCCCATGTATGGCCCACGATGTCTTTCGGCCCATATGAGGCCTTACTATCTTTTGGCCCTTTACAGGCCCACGGTGACTCTAGCCTATAATGAACAGTAATTTTCTTTGTACCCGTTAACGGCCCATGATTTACATGGGCCGTTTCCAGCCCGTGTTAGCTTTTGGCCTATTGACGGCCCATACGTTCTTGGGCTCCTTTTCGGCCCTCGATTACTTCCGGCCCGTTACTAGCCTGCTCCCTTAATGGGCCAAATTGGGCCCATGGCCAGAGTCGGCCCGTTACTGGCACGTTCCACAAATGGGCCTAATTTGGCCCATGGCAAGAGTCGGACCGTTACTGGCCTGTTACCCTAATGGGCCAAATTCGGCCCATGGCAAGAGTCGGCCCGTTTCTGGCCAGCCCGTCCTATATTCTGGCCCATTAACGACCCGTTATGCCTATGACAGAATTAAGCTTTTGCAGTCCTACGGCCTGTTAACGGCCCGTTACCGTGCTGGGCTGATACCAATTACGCCCGATTACGGCCCATGTAGACCCATTTATCCGACGGCCCGAGGCCCACCGATTACAGGCCCATTTATGGACGGCCCGAGGCCCACCGATTACAGGCCCATTTGTCGATGGCCCGTAGGAGACCCATGGATCCTACGGCCCATATATGGCCCATGGGTAGTTGCGGCCAATAGCAAACCAGGGAAAAAGAAGACTAGGAAATAAATAAGGCCGAAACTAACGCTAGGCTATTAAGGCGATTGCACAGATTACATCCACTCGGCATCAAAGATCGCCACTAGTGCAAATATAGGGAACACACTACACTATACAAAAATGGCTTGCTATTTTCTTCAATCGGTGGCTGCACGTTAAGAATAAATTTCGTATCGCACCAAAACAAATTACAACTATATAACCAAAGGAAGGTTGGCATAAAGCTTAACAGTCTAGCAAATAAATGCACCACCAGAAGTTCAGAAGCTCGGTTCATTTGACCTGACTGTTACGTTTTCATGCTGTATTGTCTGATGGAGCACCATAACCCTCGCCTTCATTTCCCCTAGGCTCCTGAACAACATAGCAAATGTCTGATAGTCTGGTTTCAAAACCATGCATATCTTGACGACATTGAGCAATGTTTCTCCTTGTTTCACAAAGGGCCTCTGTTAGGGAATGGACTTGCGTCTGGAGCGCAGATACAACATTGCTTTGAGCTTGCATATCTTGATCATGAGGAAGTTTGGACGATATTGCCTTAACAACCAACCCAGTATTACGTAGGAATGTGCTTTTGGCACTGTTAGTGGACAGGTACTGACCCACTGCAGCAAGAGCTGACATTGCGGTTATAGTTGCCTCGCCACCTTCAGAAGGTGGCGGTTCCACCATTTTTTCCATAGCTCGCTGAAAAGTTGAGGTTTTACATTAGTAGTACAAAAACAGAAGATATTAAGGAGGCAGCAAAACCAAACAAAATAGCTTTGGTCTATATACAGAACTTATTCTGGTGAACCCATGTAAAATATTAGTTGTATTTTATTGCAAAGTACATAATAAAACCAGGTTCCAAACATATGACCATGTACCATCGCTAATGTATTGTCTATTTCTTCACATTGTATTGAGGGCTAAGGATAAAGAGACGAAGTTTATAATACGGTAAGCATAGTATGACATCATTCATATCACAAAACAACTGAGAACAGACAAACATGCAATTGTAACATTGTGTGGGAAAGTCCAGCACGGAACTAGATTACGGGTCAAGATCAAAGGAACATCACTCCTCCCTTTTAAACCTTGTAAGGTGCAATGATACGCTAAGACAATTGTGTATAAAATTGAAAAGAGTAATAGACATTGGCTGCAAACCATGCAGTTCAAGGCACAAGTTAGAGTAAGTAGTAGTTAAAAGGCATGAGGATTAAGGACTTACAACATCGGCTTTGACTGGTGTATTCATGCCCTTCTTCTTGCTGGTGTGACAGTCCTTGAAGATTTCCACAACATTTGGTTTAGGTACTTTTTGGTCCTTGCGGGCTTTCCTCTGCATTTCGAACAAGTCAATATAGATATGATAATATGGTACAACAAAAAGAGTGAAACATCAGCTAATTACAAGAGCCTCGCAGTGTGCAATATAGCTACGAGATCCTGTCATCTGTTGGAATTTCACTTTGTACGGTTGGCCTTGTTCTTTGAACAGTTCACCTACAAGAAGATAGATTTGTGTGGCACATGCGTCAATAGGACTTCAACATGTGATCTGATCACATATATATAATGTACCTGATACTTCCGATCATACCAGTGTTTAACAAGGCCCCTCCAGTCTTCATCCGATATATTTTCCACTAGAGATGTTTGGGAAAGTTCACTGTTAGCCTTGCCTTCAAAGTGAGTTTTCCTCAAGTTATACCGATACTGTCGCAGAGCAGACTTGAAAACATGGGTGAAAGCTTGTCTGGTTGCATCATCTTGGCTATCCAACTTGAACCTCATCTGTTGAAAATTATGGGAGTCTCATTATCAGCAACCTAGAAAGTATGGGACAGAGCAAGACGATATTACTAGTTTCCATACATAACCATACTTACAGATAAATGGTCGAGGAAGGTGTTGAACTGGGTTTTGTCTTTGTCATTCCTGTACTGAATCCATGTTGGGAGGATACGTACATGACACCTAACGGCAACCGCTGCCTCTGATACTAACT
The DNA here is from genome assembly GCF_018294505.1 of Triticum aestivum. Classification (NCBI taxonomy): domain Eukaryota; kingdom Viridiplantae; phylum Streptophyta; class Magnoliopsida; order Poales; family Poaceae; genus Triticum; species Triticum aestivum. The sequence goes on from NC_057801.1 coordinate 734,249,962, forward strand.
TGGCTGACTCTGTAGCATCACGTGGTCTTTTTAAACCTGCCTCAAAACGGATCTCCGTTCTTCCTCCTCTAGAGCATTATCCCTGATGTTTGTTTCCTCTTGCGCCTAGGTGCTAGTCCAACAATGAACATAGGAAGTGTTAGTGTACATCAAACTGTGAGACTACATATAAAGAAGCATGCAACTGTAACTTGACTCCAGCAACTACCTTCTTGCTGTTGAAGCTCACAAGGTTCATCTGATATTGCCAACTCGTCTTGTGTCAAGAGTGCTTGGGAAGTAGTGTCAGGTGGCAAGGGAGCTTGGGAACGTGCTGCTAGCTCAGTTGACGCACGAGTATGTCGTGCAGCTAGTAGTACTGTGGTAGGTGTTGCAAGAACTAGGGCTGTCTCTGCTTGTTTGGTGGCAGCTATTTGTTTCTGTTTGGCTTTTTTTGCAGCTCGTGTAGCATGGGATGCCGTGTTTGTAGAATTTTCCACTAGACTTTCACCTTCTTTTGCACCATCAGTACCAGCAGAATCTGCAGGATTCATCCGCTTCTCATTCCCTGCCATTCTGTGTTTCTTCCTCTTTCTCTATGCCATGTTAAGTCAAGCCGACAAGAAAAACGAATAACAATTTAGTTCTTCAGAACAAATTGATGCATGATGCCGACGAATTGAACTTTGATGTTAGACAACCACATGATAGGAGGATGTAATATGTATGAAAAACAAGACGGAAGAGATAACCAGAACTATGATGTGTAAACTAAGAAGAAGACATTTCACCAAATTAGAAGCAATGCAATGGAAGGTAGACACCATATGAAAGATGCTACAAATATCGCTCTGCCAAGTTAACAGTGTCTCAGCATAAATGGCGTTTAAACAAATGTGAAGCAGTACAAGAAATAAATCATATGCAAGATGCAAACAACATCACACTACCATGTTAGTGGTCTCTCATCATTAGTGCCATTGCATATTCACAGCATTGCATATTCACAGCTTAAGATGTGTAAACTAAGGAGAAGGCATTTCAACAAATTAGAAGCAATGAAAGCTAGACACCATATGAAAGATGCAACGAATATCACTCTACCAAGTTAAAACTGTCTCGTCATAAGTGCCATTTCAACAAATTAGTAGTACAAGCTAGATAAGAATGTGAGATGTACCTATATCACACTCCGAAGTCAAACGTGTCTTATGATAAGTGATTGTTGCAGGTTACACAACAGTAGTAATTTGATGTAAGAACATGGTGTGATAGACAGATATTGTATGTTCTAGAAATAGGAACACGTGTCTTATTCAAGTATAATGTGTAAAGTAAGCAGATGGAATTCAACAAAATTAGAAGCAATACAAGCTAGACATCACACATAACATGCAACCACATATAACAGTGCCAAGTTAGAGGGAGCACCAGTGATGCTGCACTAGGGGAGACGTGCTCATCATAAACATAGCTTTGTTGAGTGTCTATGCATGTGTTGTCTTGGAAATCATCTTGGGGGTGTGGAGGTGTAGAAACTGTAGAGGCCCTCCGTTTGGAAGGAGCACCTTTATCCGCTGCCTTGCTAACTTCCTTCCGCTTTATTGATTTTGAATTGTCAAGTAAAACCGACAAGAAAAAGCAATAAAATTCTCTCTTCAGAACTCATTCATGCATGATACTGACAATCACTACTTTGATATAAGGCAAACACATGATACCAGGATGGAATATGTACGAAAAACAGGATGGCATGGCATGTTCACAACTGTTTGTGTAAACTAAGCAGAAACCATTCCAGCAAATAAGAAGCAATGCAAGCTAGACACCACATGAAAGATGCAACCAATATGACTCTGCCAAGTTAAAAGCGTCCCATCATAAATGGAATTTCAACAAATTAGAAGTAGCGCATGCTATAAATCATATGAAAGATGCAACTAATATCGCACTACATATACTAAAGGTGTCTCGTCATATTGATTGATGCGGGATACAAAAAAAACAATAGTTTTATGTAAGGACATGCTTAATAGACAGATGTACTATGTACTAAATGCAGGAAGGCATGTCACATTAACAGGTATAATGTCACATTTACAGGAGTATAAGCTAAGCAGACTAGCACATGCAGTTTAACCAGATTGGAAGAATTACAATCTAGACACCATATGCAACATGCAACCACATATCACACTACCAAGTTAGGGCAAGCACCTGCGATGCTAGTGTAGGGGAAATGATGTAATCAACTACAGAGCTACATTCACTATCTTCATCTAGCATTTCTGTTTCTTGAGAATCATGTCGGGAGGCTGACTCTGCATTCTTTAAATGAGGAGTAGTCCCCTTGCCTGCCTGCCTCGTCATAAGTGATTGATGAGGGATACACAAGATTAGTTTGATGTAAGAACATGGTTAATACACAGATGTACTAGTATGTACCAAAAACAGAAAGGCATGTCATATTCAAAGGTATAATGTGTAAGCTAAGCAGATGCAATTTAACCAAATTGGAAGCAATACAAGCTAGACATCCGGCTGGAGTGGTGAACATGATCATATAGGACCTGAGAGCCTGGTGGGAGGTGGGCTACTTCGCCACCACCGCGGCTATTAGTTGGCTTCCAGGTGATGCCTGTCTTTGCTGGGCTTGTCACTGGCTCAGCCAGTGCCCTGACTAGCTATTTGTCTTCTGGTGCTCACGGGATGGTGGTTCATGTGAAAATATATTTCCTTATCTTAATAAATACCTACTTCGGCCTTTCGAATACAAGCTAGACACCATATGGAACATGCAACCACATATGACACCGCGAAGTTAAAGCAAGCACCTGGGATGGTGGTTCATTGCTAGCGATGTCATCAACTCCAGAGCAACGTTTACCGTCTCCATCTGCTGACACTGCACCCTTTAAAGCGCTGTAACATGCCGCGCCTAGCCGCGTAGAAAGCTGGCACGAATTGTCTCTTTTCTTTTTTGCTTTGCTTTCGGCAGACTCTAAAATACCCTTGCATAAAAACACAATAGTGAGAGTATGGATGAAGTGTGTGGAGAACTAGTGCACTGTAAAAGTACCAGATAGCAGGTGGCTGAAAAATAAATGACAGGAGACATATGATAGCTCTACAACATTGATGGCAAACAAAATTAGATTCTACTCCATATGATTTTGTAATATATGAGCACAGGAAATGCAGGTACTCCTCCAGCACACCACCACATGTGGTCATATCTAAGATAATAGTCGACTGAAAATAAATAGGTCAGTCGATTTTTTTAATGAACCATCCGATCTATAAGGAACGGGCAGATGGCCTTCGTCTACCTCCCGCCAGTCACTGTTGACGATCTTTCTCGAACCGCCAGCGACCACCGGCCCAGACCCGTGCCTCAGCCGCCCCGCCCTCCCATCGACCTCACACCACCGCCGTGCTTGGCAGCACCCCCAAGCCATCCCTTTAATCCCGACCGACCTCCAGATCGGGCGCCAGTAGCTCTAGGCCGCACACGCCCCTAAGATAAACACCAAGGCGCTGCTTCCCCGGTGTAATAATCGTACTAGCGCCTTTTACGCCGGGGAATGCTTTCGTTAATTGGGAATCAACTGGCCAGAAATTGAAATTCAGGGGGCCGACGGACCTCTAGCTAAGGTGAAATAGTATATGAGGAGAAACCTTGTGCATCGCGAGTTACTAGGAACATCTAGTATCAAGAAGAAGCGGTCAACTAGTGTCTTCTGTGGGATGAATACCGTGCAAGTAGAGACGTAAGATTTGCACGAATAAGGGAAGAGGAGTACCTTCTTCGGTTGCTGGTGGTCACCTCCACATGTCGCGCCGATCTTCTTCTTTTTACCGGGGAAACCGATGTTCTGGAGGGTGCAGGCTTGGATGAACCCATGGCCAAATTGTTGACTATGTTGCCGTGGCCGTATGTCGGCGGAGGGGAAGCAGATCCGAGGCGGCAAAGGACGGCATAGCAGGAACAACTCCGGTGCGGTGGAGGGTGGCGAAGTTGGAGCGGCAGCAGTGAGGCGCAGGACATCATGGTTGAACTGGCTCGGGTACGGACGGCTCGGCCTCGGCTTCAACTACTAGTCGTGGAGGGCGTTGCGGTTGAGGTTGCGGTGGACGACGACATCGGGGTATCGGCTCCGGCTTGATGGAGGAGGGCGGCGGTTGATGGGTGGGATGGGATGGTGGACGGAGGACGCCGGGGTTTCACGACTGGTGGAGAGGTAGTTTTGGCGCCCATGGAGTACGAATGGGGAATCAGACGGGTGGGGGGAACCATGTTTCGGTCTGGGACGCGCTTTTTTTTGGCTTTTTTGAACAGAAGATGGGACGCGCTTGTTTGAAATTTGGGGAAAGTACAAACTTTGCCCCCCTCTTAAATTTCGGACCTATTGCGGGTCGGGGGTAGGATGGTAAGCCCAGGTGTCCCAAATAGTGGGCGGGAGCGATTTCAGCTGCGCGCATGTGTGCTTAGGCGGTCATTGTGTATGAATGTTTTTCGGAGGCAGTTGCGTGGCGTCTAGATGAAGCTACAAACCTACCCCGGTTTAGACCTTTGGACGTCAGGCCAGTAGGTTTCACGGGTCGGAGTTATTAGAAAAGTAATTTCCTTGTACTACCAAACATTGGTCTCACGCGGTTTCGGGCCAGTAGAGGCTCTTTTGGCGCTTCGTTCGAAATTTTGAAACACAAGCATTCACGTTTAGAGTACTCTTGAACTATGAGGATTGACCTAAATAGACAACGTTATATTTGACCTTGTATGTTTGAAAACCTCATTAAATTATCCGCTTCCTTTTGAAATTTTGACACTTGAAAATCCTATAACTACGATTATTTTGGAATGGAGGAGCTAAATTTGAATCTATTTTGTACACGACTACATATGCTATTATGTACAAAATTAGAGCAAAGATTGGTACCCCCATAGTTTAGGTATGGTTCACAAATGCCATGATATCAAATTCAAATAATTGAGTGGACTTCATGTTGAATTCGATTTTTTTAAACCACCTTAGGTTGAATTCAAATGTATGCTAGTTCATAGGTAGTTATTTATAAATGTCCATTGTGTAACTTTCGTATGTATAATGTGCTTTGCACACACAACATGAACTATACTCACGTTTATATTCGATTGCTAAAGCGATGCATTGTCTGGAGTTCAAAATACTAACTATGTGGATCAATTGTGTCGAATAATAACATAGACATGCTCAAATTCGATAGAATATAGATGTCTGATGGATCAATGACCGCTCCTTACGTGAATTGCAAATATCATGATCCCATCCTAATATTTGGATACAATTTATATCTTTAATCAATGTGTAGAGCAGTCTTTTACGTGTAGTTTCACTCTCCATCTGTAGTCTCTCACACATGCTCACACACTCTCTCCCGAGGTGTGTTTCTCGCACACATGCTATAGATATAACCCTCCCTCCCTCTCGTAACCATTTACAACTGTTTTCACTAACCTTTATCACAAGCACTCTTCCTCTCGCAAACATACACACGCACAATCCTCATCGACCCTTTCTATATACATGGACCTGCCTACGTGTCTCATGTACGCACATTATCTTTACGCCTGTCTCTCACGCATTATCTCACACCTCTCTTCCTAGTCGACGAGTATGATTCTAGCAGAGCATTCTGTAGGATGCCCCTTAAAGTTAGGTTGGATGAATAGTAATATCATAGATAAAGGGGTTACCTTAGTCCGAGAACCTAGGGTTACAAATCCTAGCCAGCTTTGTTAGTGGACACATAGTCCTTCACAATTCTGCTATCTTTGTCTTGTACGACTAGTCATCCATGGGTCTTCCTAAATGTGTCATGGGCCGACCAATGTGGCGCAGGATGGAACCGAACGAAGGGCCTCACCTCGACCCACCGGACCTCACGTGGTGACACACCCTCTGCCCCCACGTCTCATTATCTTCTCACACCCACACATACCAACACAAACACCACACACACAGAAAATTTCTCCTGGTGCCTCTATTCCCTCCCCCTTGCATATACACACTCAAGGGAATGGAATCTCTTGTCGTGACGTCATATTCGTCTCTCTCTCTAGACCACTCTCATTTCTCGTGCTATCTCTCCCACGCCCCCCCGCCGGCCCCTCTATCCATGCCTCTCTCGAATACGTAATACACACACATACCTCTCTAGGCCCCGCCAAATGCATCAACTACACATTCACACATATTACATCACGTACCCCATTGATCTAAAAAGCCCTCTCTTCACGTTTATTTCACATACAACATTCCTTTTGAATAAAGTGTGGCCAAAAAATTATTTTAGAGTTTCTACATATATACAACATTACAAAGGTATATGGAGGAGTACGAACGCTAATTTGCATTGCATGGTGCCCACAATGATATTTATTCCGCACTGCGAATTTGTATATTTTTATACTATATACAAAGTTAGTCATAATAAAGAGAAACAAAGAGCATCTCTCTCTCCATCGCATACCCCCCCGTACACCCATTTCACGTATGCACACAAAACTATCTCCGAGTCCTCTAAAAGTAAGCCCCCAGAAAATTCACGAGTGTTTCATCTTTCTCTCGCGATATATGCAATGATGATCATTGTATTTGAAGCGAAAGCACGATACATACATTGGACTTCATAATCCACTCATTACGGTCACCGTTTACGTTTAGTGGTTATTATACAGTCACGGGCTCACCGTACAACTTTGTATTTGCTCATGACATGACTAGTTGACCAATTAAACGCTCCACGTGGCACCTCTAGTGTTGCATCACATTATCTCATTACCATCGTGCCCACCTGTCGACTTGTATCTACTCTACATCTACACTATTATAAAATACATAAAATATAAAATACACTCTTATAAAAAACAGAGTTGGTGATGATGGTGTGACTGCCATCCTGCAATATAGGCCATCCGATTTATATCTGACGGATAGGAAAGAAACTATGGCGATTTTTCAAAAAGGTACCCACACACCTCTACACATTTGCAAATAAGGCCTTCCCTCGTTCATCCTTTTCTCTCACAAGATAAACAAGTCATACAAATGCATCTTGATGTTACGTGCAACGCACGGGCATCTTGCTAGTAAGAATGAAAACAAACGACAAAAATATATTTTGACGGTGGTTCGAAGTCATGACTGCGGGCACAATGGACAAGGTGGCCTTGTATTGGTACGCTGAGCCGTCTGTTTTAACACATAGGAGCTAGTGTGGTGATTATACACACACGCACGCATGCACACGAACTCCATCCACGCAACACTCACATAAACACATGCACCCACGCACGCACGCAACACTCACACGTACACACGCAGCCACGCATGCATGCAACACTCACACGCACACACGCATGCATGCATGCACACACCAGTACACCACACGACCAACACACACTCTCATGCTCAAGTGCTCAACCTACACGTGCATGCACACACATCAGGCCCTGACAGACACATACACAACCAGGCGATTCCCGCGCATGGGTTGGAGCCTTGTCGCGCCTGCGTAAATTTGTGTTTATCTGACCTTTTCCCTATGCGAACTGACAGGTGAGACCCACAAGGAACATGGTCAATTTAACTAGTCAACATGGCACCACACAGACTATTTGGCCGGTCAACAGAGTGCAATCCGATGCTGAACTGTGAGCAAGTGACCGGATAATCACCGCAAAACATATATAGTGACCGTAATCAGCTTATTCTGAAGTTCGGTGACCGTATTATGCTTTTCTCTCTGTAGGCCCTCCAAAACTACATATCTACACGTTCTCGCATGTTACATCTAACAACTATGCAATACATCACTACTACTACACTCTAACACAATAAATCATATGTGTTTTTAGTTTTACTAGATATCATATTGTTACTTATAATTATTCAGTTTGCATACATTAAAATTGCCTTTGAAATGTATGGCCAGTATCATCTACCGCGCGGGAAAAATCCCGCCCTTTCCTGTTTAATCGGGTTTGTATCGATGGACCGTGCGAAACAACAAAACTATAGTACTATACAGTACAAGTGACAGTTCACTGGGGCCGTCGTGTCATCTACTCCTCCGTCGTAAGAGTGGAGCGCTTGCTTTCATAAATCTTCTAGTCCCTTTCACCGACATGTGGGACATCAAGCTACCAGGTCCACGTGCCATACTGGAATACAGTGCAGAGCAGCCGGGGTGAAGCACCCCAGTCATGGCGCCGGCGTAGTAATGAGCAATGAGGCGTCAAATCACAAAGCTGCACCTTTCCCGCAGTTAAGTTGGAGGGACGAAGTAATAATGCTAAGAAAAAGAAGTTGGAGGGACGAAGCAACCATCATTTCACTCGTTGCTGAATCCGCTTCTCCCTCATCTTCTTCAACTTAACCACGTGTTGCTTCTGCCGTTGTTCTGCCTCATGTGGGATGCAGATCAACATGGTAAAGCACTGACACGTGGGACCGCATGTTAGCAAACCACCAGGACAACGTCCTCCAAAAATAAGAAACCTCCCCCACCATCCGCGCAGCGAAATCACCTCCTTTTTACTAATCTTTGATTCTATAATTTTTTAGATCAATTTAATTGAGATTTGTATAGATAGCACACAGGAGCAAAACCAAGTGGTACGGTTAAGGGCATCCACAATGTGTAGCCAAATGTGAAAATAGCTTTTGGCATCGTGGGAACCATTATGGACGGTGTTGCCAAAGCCAAAAAGATGGAACCGAAGCTCCCTAATTGATTGATTGATTGAAGGAATAGAAAAATGCAACATCTCTCCTCTTTCTCCATGCTTGGACGCATGTAGTACAGTATAGAGCACAGAGTCTACTCCCCATCCCTTCTAACACAAATCACAAAGCAGTGAGGCGTCAAATCACAAAGCATGGACGAAGCAACCATCATTTCACTCTTCGCTGACTCCGCTTCTCCATCGTCTTCTTCGAGAAACCATCTCACCGCACTAGTACTCCTAGTAGTATAGTACTAGTAAAGGACTTCCTGGATGCAAATAAGGCGGTTGTCTCGGCTTGCAGGCGGCACTTGCGAACGTCTTACCGTGGTCTCCCTCAATGGTGTTCTTCGTCGAATGCACTTCGCCAAACCACAAAAAAAACGTCGACGTCACCGCAATGGGCAAGGAATTCAAATATAGTTACTACCTCCATTTTTTGTACACAAGGCCAGTATATCAAAATTACAATTTGCAAAGGGCCACTAACACTAATCGAGGCAAATATGATGGGGTTAGCAACCAAGGACATTAATATCCCCTGCATGCATGCGGAAGTGAGAAGGTTCGTTTGCATGGCGCTGCATTAATCAAGCGATGAGGAGTGAGATGGTTAGCTCTTTGGTCTTTCGACAAAAAAATATGCATTAATTGACACGTGAAACGAGGATTTGTATCGAAGGAAAACCCCACCTTTCTTTTTTAACACTAGTACTCCTAGTAAGTACGTACTTATCCTGTTTGGGTCTAGGCCTTGCATTGCCAAACTTCGCCACACATTTTTGCCAAGCTTGCCTAAAGATTTCAAAATGAGAAGGAGGTACACTTGCGCACGATAGTCGCAGTCGCACCGCACCCTCACACGGTCGCTCCTGCACGCCGCGGTCACACCGCACACTCACACAGTCGCTCCTGCATGCCGCAAACCCAACCAAGGGAACGCACGCTCACTAACACGTGCTGTCGCATGTGAACAAACCAAACTCAGCCATCCTATCGCTGACACATAATTTTCGTTCATGAGTATGTTTATCCAACCGCATGTTGGGGAGTATCCGTACGGCCCGTGCGGTGGTCTGTTGGGGAAGAAGAAGAGGTGAGGAAGAAGGAAAGAAGGGTTAGGAGACGTAGGATATTCATCCAACCGCCTGAAATGGTAGACTGACCCAAGTCAGGTGACTTGCATAACAAATAGTATGTTTTTACACAGCAAAAGATCCATAAAAACAACAACATAAAGAAAAACTATCACTGCTCACGGAAAGAGACGGCCTCGTCGTCTTTGGCTGCAGGCGCGAACCAGCCGTCGCTGCCGATGTGTGTCTCCGCACCATGGTTGACCTCGGCCTCCAGCTACTCATTCAAGCGGAGCGTGCGGGCGCTCTGCACGGACGAGAGCACAACCCGGTTCAAGTCGAGGACGTCCGGTTCCGCCTGCAGGAGGGCCTCGATGGCAGCGGCATCCACGCGCTCCGCGTTGAGTCGAGCCTCCGCCGCCCGGTTCAAGTCCAGGACTTCTGGTTCCGCCTGCAGGAGGGCCTTGATGGCAGCGGCATCCGCGTGCTCCGCGTTGAGTCGAGCCTCCGCCGCCTGGTTCAAGTCCAGGACTTCCGGTTCCGCCTGCAGGAGGGCGTCGATGAGAGCAGCATCCGCGCGCTCTGCATCGAGTCAAGCCTCTGCCACCCGGTTCATGTCCAGGACGTCCGGTTCCGCCTGCAGGAGGGCCTCGATGGTAGCGGCATCCACGCGCTCCGCCTCAAGTTGAGCCTCCGCCGCCCGGTTCACATCCACGACATCCGGTTCCGCCTGTAGGAGAGCCTCGATGGCAGCGGCATGCACGCGCTCCGCGTCGAGTTGAGCCTCTGCCTCCCGGTCCTCCTTTAGTATCGCCATGTTGAACCGCTGGTCCGCCTGCACCATGGGGGACTCGGATGCCCGCACGAAGTCGACGTCCGTCGTCTCATACCCATCAGGGGCCTTCTGCGCCGCGACATTCGCAGTGAAGATTGGATCGGCTTCCTCCTCCTTGTAGCTTGGCTCTAGAGAACTCGGGGATTGGCCCGCCGCAAAGCGAGCTTGGGAACGGAGGTCTGTGGCGCCGACCGTCGCCGCGATTTTTACGCGGCGCTCCGGCGTCAGCATCTTGTAGTAAGTGATCTTGCAGCGCACCATGGATTTCCGGCGAACTAGGGGACGCTTGATGCAGACTAGGGGATCGAAAGGTGGGGGCATGGGCTAGAGATTTGGTGTGGTTTTAGGGCAATGGCTGGCGTAGGCCGAGCAACGAAGGTTCTAGTGTGAATAGTGGTTCCAGTGATGACCGGCCAATCGTTTTTGACTGTACATCGCTCTTGTCGCGTTCGCATTGCAGCCCGACACGCTGGACCCTCCACGTTGCTCACCGAATGGAACGCACTTCGTCTTGTGTTTTCGCTCGCTTTCGCAGTTGAGAGCAAACCGACGTCCCTCCCCCTCCCCCGTCCGCATCATTTATTATACCACCACTCCCTCCGTTTTACGCGGAGTAAATAAAAACAGAGGGAGTATACTACGGATGAGGATCCCATGACATGGCTGAACCCATTGAGTAACTGACATGCGGGGCCTAGCAAGCATGGGGTCCGCCAGTAAGTGACCGAAAGGGAGGGTAAGGCAGGGATACCCACGTCAGAGGATCCACTTCCACTATACTACTTTGACCAAATGTTAGAGTAATAATATATGACATGCAACTTACACAAATGTTAGAGTAATACTACAGGGTCTAATGCGTTTTTCGAGGCTAACTTTGACCAAATGTTAGAGTAATAATATATGACATGCAACTTACACAAATGTTAGAGTAATACTACAGGGTCTAATGCGTTTTTCGAGGCTAACTTTGACCAAATGTTAGAGTAATAATATATGACATGCAACTTACACAAAGCATACGGTCAATTTCGTATCTGAAAGGAGTTTCCAATGATATAATTTTCACATTATACATCTCATGTACTCCCTCCGTCTAGGTGTGTAAGTCATCTTACGAAAACCAAATAATCCCAAAACATGTACTACCTCCATCCGGATTTATTGGTCCCCATTGTGTTTCGTGCTAAATTTTGACCATAGATTAAACTAACAAAATGTTCACGCATGTCACCAAACATTATATTTTTGAAAACTATGTTCAAATACGAATCCAATGAGATAATTTTTCTTGACATGCATTAACATTTTGTTAGTTAAATCTTTAGTGAAAATTTGACACAAACTACAAAGGGGACCTATAAACCAGGACGGAGGTAGTAGGCGCGGTGCATTAACTTCTACCTTGTTTCTTGTTTTTGACATATCAACCAATAAGAGATGAGGGTGTGCATGCTTTTAATGACCTGAGACTATCAAACATGACATGCAGTGGTTAGTTCATTGCATGCAATACTATTAATTAGCAAATAAACATTAATTTCTCTCGTTTTCCCCTCCTCCTTGGTCACGGTGCACAGCCTAAGGGCATCTCCAACATGTTGTATGTTAGTCTTGTTGGTAAAATGTCCATGTCATCAACCAACAAGCTATCATACAACTGCTCCAATAGGTTGTATGTAAGCTATCCAATAGATGGTGAGAAAATAAATGTGATTGCTCTCTATTTCACCTTGGAGCTTGTGCAAAGGTTGTTGGTTAATCTACATACAACTTTGCTCTCTCTTCACATTTATTACATGCCACATCATCACTATGTCCTAGGTGGCAAATTAACCAACACCTATCTTACGACTGTTGGAGATGCCCTAAGATGACTTACTCACCTATGTGAAAGGAGTACTATTAATCTTGTCAATAGTCAAATTGGAAACCATCTCGAGTACAAATCTAGGAGTATGTACGAATCTAACAATATTGATTGGGCGTTGTTGAATGTTGGTACCTTTTTTTATCATAGTAGAGATACTTTGACTACACATAAAACTTATATGTAAAGTAGAAAGGATAGGAGGGAGTATATTGTACGTTCAAAAATGAAACAAACATTGAATACCCTTTATATATGATTTGCGGATGCTATGATCACCGGTTCAAAATTTTGAATCCGCCTTAGGTATCACGTGCCCCCACTCGTTCCCTTTCGATTTCATCTCGGGGTCCGGAGATCTATTGAAAGAGGACTAGGGTGGGTACATGCGAATATTACTCGGCGGAATGTTCAAATGAGGCATGCGGGAGGATGGACTCGACTGGAGGGCGACATGATCGATGGAGAAGAGGGTTGGAGAGGAATGAGAAATAAGCAAACGCCACATGATTACACTTGAACGACTCAAATAAACAATAAGTTGTCTCGCTTGGCCTACATAGTGAAAGGCCTAATGCGCAACGCGGGGCACTGACGCTCGAATATGGCTGGGAAAACAGGGAAACCGACATGTGGGGTACACCCGTTGGGACGATGTAGCGCAGACTAGTCCAATGGAGGAGCTGGCCCACGACCTCCTCGCCACCGACAACCGTTCATGTGGGTCGTTAGGGGCTTGGGGCCAACAACGGGGCGCAGCTCCAGCACCGCCTCTAGACACGGCGACCGCGGTGAGCGACCCGCTCATATCGTCGATAGACACGGTCAGTTTCAGTGTGCTAAGGGTGGCTTTAGTGCTGTGGCACGACCAATGGTATGTTTGGTTTGTGCCCAAGGTTGCCCCATCAAAGCATTGGGTAGCCAAAATTTTGGTTGAGGTATTGGTTGCCCATGAGTTGGCCGACATTGGCAAGAAAAATGAACTAGAGTTGGCTAGAGTTCATTGGCATGCCAAAGAAATGGCAACCATCCAAATAAAGACCAATCTTTGGGTCATGACCAAAATTTTGGTAAGGTGCACTTTGGCCACAATCCAAACACACCCCAACATCCGGCTAGTCGAGGATGTACGGGGCGCCGCGACGCGTCCGCGGAGTGGTGTAGCATGGCCAACTGCATCCTCTGGACCTGAGACCATGCTGGGTTGTCTTGCTTTTTCAATGACATGCGGGGATCACATTTGAGCAAAGGGCATCTCCAACGTTGCCACGACCGCACCTGACTACCCTGGCACATCAAAGCCCTCGTCCCTCGCGCCATCACGTGCTGCATTCTCAGCCGGCGCCAGCTGCCCGCATTCATGCCGTCCGTTCGTATGTCGTCGTTAAGAGGCTCGGTGCCCGAGGAACCAACTCCGGCGACTTAATGACGCACCCGGATGCTTGGCCTCACCAGAATGCGCTACTTAAAGCGGCAACACCCAGCTAACCTCCACACCATAGAGCATCGTCCTCCTACCTGGCACCACATCCGCCATGACCGCAAGTGCGAACGCTCTGCGGGAGAGCTTGTCTTCGGGGATGAAGCTCGAGGTCGCCGCCCTCGCTCAATTCGCCTCTCGCGATGCAATAGCGGCGTAGCCGGACGCGGACGCGACCGCACAAGCAGTGGCCACGCTGGTGGCCGACGACGGGAGCACTGTCAGCCACACATCCTATTTTCCGCTGTCCAACGTCCGGCACCGCCAAGGTCGGGGACTCCTCCGAGGATGAGTAGGGCATGGGAGGCGGCAGGGCATGCTGTGCCAACTGGCCGGTCCGTATCCCATGGTCTACTCTTCCTCGCCGGAGACCGCACCTTCCCTTCACGGGTCTTGAACCTCGCCCCCGTACATAGAGATCACAGATGGAGGACGTCGGTCGCTGCCGTAGAATAGGTTTAGGGTCGGGTTTCTTTTATTGTTTTGTCCTATGAAAGTTCGAAATGTAATGAAAATCTGCCGTGTTTGCATTAATCTCGGCCGGTGTATATGAACTTTCACAATAATATACATATTGTAGGAGTACTAGCAAGATGCCCGTGCGTTGCACGGAAGATCAAGATCTTGTGGGAGAAAAGGATGAACGAGGGAAAGCCTTATCTGCAAATGTGGAGAGGAGTGCGGGTAAATTGTCATAGTTTCCTTCCTATCCATTAGATATAGATCGGACAACCTATATTGGCGGATGACAGGCACACCATCATCACCAATCGAGACAAATCTAAAAACCCAACTAAGCCAACCTCCCAGCATATCGCGCAGGAAAAGACACGGCCGTGCCGTTTTAGTCGGGATTACCGGATTACTAGTAGTAGTATCGATGGATCGCGCGAAGCAACATTTTTTTTGAGGGGGCGAAGCACCTAGTTTAAAAGGAAAAAAGGCGGTACACTCACAGCACTCCTGTCGCGGTCGCATTGCATCCCACACACGTTCGGTCCTGCACACGGCTCACATAAACGGAACGCGCTTCGACTTGCCTCTTCACTGACACGTGGGACTGCACTTGGAGAAACCGACCATGCGCCAACCCCCCCTCCCGCCCACACACAAAAATTCCCCCCAAATTCGATTCAACCGCCCTTCGGCCAAATATTCCCTAAACCCCCTCCCCCCGTCCCCCTCCACTCCATTCGCTCTGCCAAAGCCGCCCTCCCCGCCGCGCCGATACGTCGGCGCCGCGGTTCGTCGAGGGGACGCACGACGATCCTCTCACTCCCACAGTATGCTCTCGTAGACTGTTGTCCTCTAGCCACGGCGCCACCTCTGGCTACGTTCTTGTGGAGGCGCACGGCGGTCAACGCCTCCACCGTTGGCGACGTTCGTGTGGAGACGCACGGCGGTCAGCTTCTCCCCCGGTACACGCATTCTAGACTGAGGCCCCGTTCATGTCGGTGTAGCGCTGAATGGTAGCTGATAGACGCTATTAATCTCACTGTTTGGCGAAGTAGTTTACTGTCAATATGCTCTGCTTAAGAAACTTCCTTGCCCTGTTCTGCACTCAAGCTTCCTTGCCAAAGTAGTTTGCTGATATGGCATGCCAAGGCCGATTAGTTGCTAAAATATCCTGCCATATATTTATTGTGACGTAGATTGCCATGGTCTAGTAGCCAATCTGTTAGGTGAAATAGCTCTACACCGTTTATACTCAATCTTTGTTGCTGCGATGGCCTTCGATAGTTCGATGGCTGTGTGCTCGGCCTCATTGACTGCTGAAACAGCCTGCCATAATTTAGCACTCAAATCTGTTTGCTGAATGAGCTTTACATATATTTCATTACTTAGATCTGCTCGTCCAAATATCTTGCCATAGCTTTAGACATCGACCTAGGTATTTTTTTCTGGACTTCATAAAAAAGCATATATGTTTTTCCTTTAATATCTAGTAGAAGAACTAATTTGTATGTCTAACAGATGAACAGGACTTGGATAACTTCTGCTCGAAGATTCTCCGCTGCATATGTCGAGGGGGTTGAAAACTTCATGAACTTTATCAGAGCTGAGTACGGTGGTCCGAAAGCAGATGTGCTCTGCCCGTGTAGCAGTTGTATGAATTCAGTTACAAGACCCCAGTCAACTGTGCAAAATCATCTACACTTGTATGGGATGTCGGTCACATATACTAGGTGGGTTCATCATGGTGAAGCTGTGAACGTCAATGTTATTGACTACGTGGAAGCAGCAGATCACCATCTTGATCTGCCTGATGCTCAGGTGGAAGAGGAGGAGGAGGTGGTGGTAGCGGAGCCAGTGAGTTTGACCAACATTGAAACAATGCTACGAAATGCTCGTGCATTCCGTGAACTTTCACCTGCAGAAGAAAAACGGTGGGCCCGCATGTTGGAACAATGCAACGTTGCTGTCACCCAGGAAATAAGCTGTCAGTATTCTCAGCAATGGTCACCTTTCTCCAGGTGAAGACATCTGAGCGGATGAACAACAAATCATTCGATGCGATGTTGGTTGCTTTTCGCAAATCTTTCCCAGATGAGTCTGAGCTGCCACACACCTACAGTAAAATGAAGAATTTCCTTCGTGCAGTTGGAATTGGATATGATATGATCCATGTTTGTAAGAATAATTGTCTTCTGTTCCGGAAGGATTATGCCAACTTAAGTGAATGCCCAAAATGCAAATCATCAAGATGGAAAGATGGCGATGCTGTGAAGAGGGTTCCTCATAATGTTCTGAGACATTTTCCAATTACACCAAGATTGCAGAGGTTGTTTCATGATGCTGAAACAAGAGAGGATGTACTGTGGCATTCTAGGAACCAGGAGTACAGAGATCAGAATGTAACGAGCCATCCATCTCATGGTAGTGAGTGGAAAAGCTTCAATGATAAACGCAAAGAGTTTGCTGCTGACCCGAGAAACATTAGACTTGGCTTAGCTTCAGATGGATTTAACCCATTTGGCCACCAGAGCGCCACATATAGCATGTGGCCAGTGCTTGTTATCCCTTACAACATGCCTCCAAATGTCTGCACCAAAGAATCAAACTACATGATGGCCTTGCTCATCCCAGGTCCAAAAAGTCCTGGAAAGGATTTTGATTTGTTCATGGAGCCTCTTGTGGAGGAACTTCAACAGCTATGGAAGGGTGTTCTCGCTCGAGACCTATATAGCAGCCCGCCAGCTAATTTCTTTCTGCGTGCTGTTGTAATTTGGTGCATCCATGATTATCCGGCTTTGGGCACTATGTCAGGGCAAACGACACATGATTACAATGCATGTGTTCGCTGTGACAGGAATCCGCTGTCATACACAATACTTAGCAAGATCTGTTACATTGGACACTGCCGTTTCCTTGCCAAGGACAAGCCGCATCCTAGAAAATACCGAAGACATGTGTTCAATGCAAAGCATGAAAACCGTGATGCGCCAAAGAGGCTCACCGCCGATGAGTTGCAAGTGGAATTAGAGAAGGTCAGTCATATTACACCAGGAAACCATCCTGGTAATGGTAGCGGGAAAAGGAAGCGTGGCACGGTAGAAGAGAGATTATTGTTTACCCTCAGGTCCACTTTGTGGGACTTGGAGTATTGGAAAGATTTGGATCTGCGGCATAATCTTGATGTGATGCACATCGAGAAAAATATATGTGACAACATTGTCGGCACACTTCTTAACATTGAAGGCAAGACGAAAGATACCTTAAAATCTAGGATTGATTTGACACACCTGGGTATCAGAAAGGATTTGCAGGTGCAAGATGAAGGTAAACCACGGGATATGGCACCAGCTGTGTACGTCTTGGACAAGGTAAAAAGAAAAGAATTCTGCGAGGTCCTGTCACATGTGAGATTCCCACATTGATTTGCTTCCAACCCTGAAAGGAGAGTCAGTGAAGATAGAAACAAGGTACAAGGGTTGAAAACTCATGACTGCCACGTCCTACTTCAAAGGGTTTTACCTGTTATCCTTAGAGGATTGGGCCGCCCTGACTTATACAGAGCAATTGCAGAGTTGGGACAATTCTTTAGGGAACTCTGCAGTAGAAATATCAGGATAGATGCTTTGGAGCATCTTAGAGACAAGATACCAACTATCCTATGTGACCTTGAGAAGATATATCCTCCAGCCTTCTTTGATGTGATGGTGCATTTGGCTGTTCATCTACCTAATGAGGCACTACTTAGAGGTCCAGTACAGTATGGCTGGATGTACCCTATTGAAAGGCGGCTAGGCACTTTCTAGGGCTATGTTAGGAACAGAGCTAGACCCGAGGGTTCCATTGCAGAGGCCTACATTGCTACAGAAGCGTTGACATTCTGCTCAAAATACATTGAAACAACTGATCAGCTTAGCAAAGAGGTGGGTGAAGACAATCCCGGGCTCAATGTTTTCAATTATTCTGTTCGAGTTACAGGGAAGAGTCGACAAGAGGACAAACCTAAAGATTTGGACAAAATGGTTTGGTATGTGTTGAATAACTGTCCTGAGATACTACCTTATATCAAGTAAGTGCAGTACTGGAGCTTATACATCGTAATCTACTAAACTTGCAGCACATTCTTATATATTTAGATGTTTGACGCGATCACTATGTTGTGCGTCATCTACAAAGAGGAGTTACTGCCGCAAAATCCAAGAAACATTGACAAACTGGTTATGGCAGGATTTGCGAAATGGTTCAAGAACCATGTAAGCTTTTGAAGTGCACTGTCAGTTTTTTAATATATTGAATACTAAGATGATCAGCTTGTCTATTTTCTAACCATAGGTTGAAGATGCGGGAGGATGGGTAGGTAGTTGATGATGCCCTTTACTCACTAGCAATGGGTCCTGATACTCGGGTAAGACATTATGAATCTTGCGTTGTTGGAGATGTGCGCTACAACACCCTTGCACGATACAAAGACAGGAAGACACAAAACAGTGCCATCATGAGCACGGATACGTATGACAAAGAGACAACTGAAATGTATGCTAACATAACAGACATTGTTCATTTGCAGTATATCTCCAGTTTCAAGGATCATCAGTGTGTGGTTCTGTTGTGCTGTCGTTGGTATAACCTGTTTTCCAGGATCACAAAACCCAGAGCTGATGATTATTTCAAATCCATCAATGTCAAGGCAGCGTACCAGACCAACGAGCCTTTTATTTTGGCAAATCAAGCAACACATATATTTTTCTTGGAAGACACATTTGCATGTAGCGATGACTGGAGAGTATTGCAAATGTTTGAGCAGAGGAATTCGTTTAATGAAGTTGCACAACAAGATGATGCTTACACTGCTCCTGATGTACAAGATAACACAGATGTTCCTAATATCTTTGAGAACCATCACGTCAATGACGCCGGCGAAAAGATTGCCTGTCGTGCTGTGGACATACAAGAGTTGATCAAGAAGAAGCCAACGTTCGAGGACGTTGAGGATGAAGAAGAAGATGACACCATGGGGAATTAGGATTCAGACTGATACACATGGCAAAGATGTTGACGCTGCTGCTGTGGATGATGATTACATTGCTTTTGTCATATTTGCCTGTCAGAAGACGTTTTTTATCTACTATGTGAAATTGTGTTTGCTATGACAACTGAAACCTGATGAACATGTTGTTTAGTATTTTGTTGTGAGAACATCACTTGTTATGTATGCTGATTTGTGTTTGGTGATTGTATGACAACTAAAACATGATGACATTGTTGTTTAGTTGTACTCATATTTGGTTGTGAAACTTGAATTTGATGACATAGTTTGCTGTTGGACTGCAATTTGCTCGACGTCTTCGAATGAGAACAAAGCTGACCGACAGGGCCTCTGCTATTTATTTATTTATATGAGCAAAAGGGGATACCCCCTGATTTCCGTTAATAGAAATCATTAGATGTTCACAACACTACGCCCAGCCTGCTACACAGGTTTCATTCATTACTAGTTTCAGCAAAGTGCTCATGTCGTAGCCATTGAATACATCACGAGTGCTATATACATTGCAAATAAAGAGACAATCATCCTACAGAGCACATCGATTTTGCCAATTATCTTCACAAGCTCTTTCATCTCCTCATTGCTCTCAAGGCCGTTCAGCAGCTGTTGCTTGGCCATGACCAGAGGAACTGCATCTTTAACCTTCTGCTCTGCATCTTCCTCTTCTGTCGTTCCTTCAGTTACTTGTCCAACACCCCAACCTGCTGGTATTGGGATTCCTCGGCTAACCAAATAATCAGCGTAGTTGCATTCCCCCACATCAGCAACTTCCCAGAAATACAAATCACACGAATCTTCCCTTTTCTGCACGAATCAAATTGGAAGATCATCAACCAAACTATTAAAAAAATCAGCAACTGAAAGCAGCAGAACAACACTTACATATTATTACCCCATGATTCGGGCATTTGTAGAAGACTCGGCAAGGGTTGCGGATTGTGGTTGAGACACGACGGATGACTCTGCGTGATTTGCAGCAGTGGCACCACACCAATGGCTGCGGGTTGCGATGAGCAATCGACTGCAGTGCGCGTGCCAGCGGGGGTGTGATGAAACCCACAGGCGATGGTACAGGTGGCGACTTGGCGCATATCTGGTTGTTGCTTGCTGAAGAGCAGGTGGATGAGCAGCCAGCGGACATGGTTGCTGCGGCCAGAGCTTCTGATGCTAGGCAGAGTAAGTAGAGAAGAGGAGAAGCGAACGTTTGATATGTCAGTTTCATTACTTGTAGAGTAGCATAGCACCATATATAGTCATAGTCTAGGTTTGGATTCAACCGGCTACAGGAGCACGTCTTTCTTTTTTCTAAAACTCGGCAACGTCTCTTTACTGGTACACTAGCTTGTTCTGTACGCCTTCCCAAGTCTTTGATTTTCTTTCCCTTTTTTTTGCAAGGAAGGAAGGAGGACAAAATTGAGAGTTCCTCGGACTCGAACCCAAGACCTCTCGGTTGAAAACCAAGGGTGCTAGTCAATTATGTGGCGAACGTTCCTTGTGAGGAGGACGACAGACGAACGCATTTTCCTCGCGGTTTTCTTCCTACATATAAAAAAGTATGCTACTTGGTGTCCGCTTAGTCAAAAAATGATTGTGCCAACCTTGACCGTTCGATTGACATTCAACGTCTGTCGTGTTTCTTCAGTCTCTTCTTCCTCGAGCCGCCAAAGCCAAACCAACGCCGGTGGGACCGCCTGCTCCCGCCTCCAACGGCTGGCTGTGATCTTCCCCGGCTCCTGTTCGTTCCTATCCGAGGCCTCACCATCGTCCTCCGCCTTGGTTCGCTCGCCGCGGCGCCACCCTCCGGTGTTGTCAACATGGTCAACAACCGAGAGGAATAAGGAGACGACTGTACATGGTGAGGATGATAGTAGGGACCCAGCAGCACGCGCAGTAATTTTGTTTTTTCGGGACGGAGAAGGGTATCAACTGGGTTGTGCGGGACCCGTGGCCCGTCTAGCCCAGGCTTTTATTTCATATGTTTAGCACATGACCAGCCCAGTTTGTTTTTTTCCTTTCTGAAAAATGGCCAGCCAGCTATTTTGTTTTTTGCAGAATAACCAACATAGGCCTACTTGCTTTACTACGCCCTGCTGGGCCGGAAATCTTTCAAGACGAGGAGGGATGCATTTTGCCCAGAAAATGGGTTATAAGTAATAAGAAATGGGCTATAAGTAATAAGAAATGGGCTGTAAAATGAAAAAAATACAGCAAACAGGCAATTAGTTCCCAAATACTGTTTTCTTTCGGATTTTTATATTTTAAATTTCATTGTTGCGGGTAAAATTTCATTGAATTTAAATTAAGGTATATTTAGATTTAAAATTAATTTGAATCTGGCTAGAAATTTTGGGCTGTATGCTGTTTGGGACAGATTTGGAGGCTGACTTGTGGGTCTACTAGGTTGACGTGTACTTTGGCTTTGTCAACTTAGTCCACAAACGATTCTAGCAGCAGTGACCGTTGGATGTTAATCCAAAGGCCATGCTGCTTCTTCAATATCTGATCTTCTTACTCCAGCCACCCAAACCAGCTCCGGTGGGACTGCCTGCTCCCGCCTCCCGTGGCCGGCTGTGCTGCCGCACAGGCCGCACCGCCCCACCCTACTTCATTGATGGCCAGGCCATTCCTCTACTCACCCACACATCCTATTATTTTCTGGCGATGGCAGCTGGACTAGTAAATCCTCGTACTCCCACCGCATGGGCAACCATTACTGAGACTTCCCCGGCTCCGTGTTGTTCCCTTCCTAGGCCTCGCCGTCGTCCACCGCCATGGTGCTCTCGGCGTGGCCTGGTCAACGTGGTCAATGAACGACATCCATCGGCTGTGGACTGTACGCGCAAAATAATGATTCCTCCACCTGACAGCTGGGACCCACCGGAAGGGCCTCTGTATTTCGTGAAAAAAACGTCCCCCCCGCTGACATGTCGGACCCACCAACTATATCTTCGCACGCAAGGAAGTGCCTCCTTATTACGCACAAAAAAAATGAATACCC
Organism: Triticum aestivum; assembly: GCF_018294505.1. Taxonomy (NCBI): domain Eukaryota; kingdom Viridiplantae; phylum Streptophyta; class Magnoliopsida; order Poales; family Poaceae; genus Triticum; species Triticum aestivum. Next base: position 734,272,470 of record NC_057801.1, read on the forward strand.
ACCCTGCTAGATGGGACCCACCATAGTGGGAGGATGACTTGTGGGCCAACTAAGTTGACGCGGACGGAGGGCTTTGTCAACTTAGTCAATATGAACGATTCTAGCTCCAGTGACCGTACGATGTCCATCCAACGGCCATAGTGCTTCTTCAACCTCTGGTCTTCTTGCTCCAGCCGCCCAAAGCAGCACCGATCGTGCCGCGTGCTCCTACCTCTCGTGGCCGGCTGTGATGCCGCGGAGGCCTCACCGCCCCCTACTACTCCCACCGCTGGCCCAGGGTATCCCTCTACTCACCCACACCCCTTGTTATTCTGCGGCGACGGCAGCCTCACGCCGCAGCCGAACTAGTGAACCCTCGTACTCCTCTCCGCGTGGGCTACCGTTGTTGCGTCTTCCCCGACTCCATGTCGTCCCCTTCCTAGGCCTCGCCGTCGTCCAGACCACTGCCCTGGTGCTCTCGACACGGCGTGGTCAACATGGTCAATGACCGTCTTCCATCGGAAGAGTACTGTATGTGGAGAGGCTGACAGCTGGGTCCAGGCGGCCGCAAAGAAGTGCCTCCTTATTACGCGCAAAATAATTATTCCTCCACCTGACAGCAGGGACCCACCGGACGGGCCACCTTATTTCGTGAAAAAAAAACGTTTTCCACTGACTACTGGGACCCACCGGACGGGCCAGCGTATTTCACGAAACAAACGTTCCCCGCGCTATCAGCTCAGACCCATTGGAAGTGCCTCCTTATTATGCACAAAAAAATGAATACTCCCCTTGCTAGCTGGGACCCACCATGGTGGGAGGCTGACTTGTGGGCCTACTAAGTTGACTGGGATGGGGGCCTTTGTCAACTTTAGTCAATATGAACGATTCTAGCTCCAGTGACCGTACGATGTCCATCCAACGGCCGTAGTGCTTCTTCAACCTCTGGTCTTCTTGCTCTAGCCGCCCAAAGCAGCACCGGTCGTGCCGCATGCTCCTGCCTCCCGTGGTCGGCTGTGCTGCCGCGGAGGCCTAACCGCCCCCTACTATTCCCACCGCTGGCTAGGCCTTGCGGCGACGGCAGCCTCACGCCGCAGCCGAACCAGTGAACCCTCGTACTCCTCTCCGCGCGGGCTTCCACTGCCGCGTCTTCCTCGGCTCTCCGTCGTCCCCTTCCTAGGCCTCGCCATCGTCCACCGCCCTGGTGCTCTCGACGCAGCGTGGTCAACATGGTCAAGGAACGATTTCCATCGGACGTGGACTGTACGTGGAGAGGCTGATAGCTGGGTCCACAACCACAGCAAGGAAGTGCCTCCTTATTATGCGGAAAATAATGATTCCTCCACCTGACAGCTGGGACCCACCAGACGGGCCACTGTATTTTGCAAAAAAAAAACATTTCCCCCTGACTGCTGGGACCCACCAGCTACATCTTCGCACGCAAGGAAGTGCGTCCGGTCTAAAAAACAAAATGATTTGCCCCCTGACCGCTGGGACCCACCAGCGACACCTTCGCACGCAAGGAAGTGCATCCGGGCAAAAAAAAAACGATTCGCCCCCCTGACTGCT
>NC_057801.1:734274258-734274932 GCF_018294505.1 Triticum aestivum
AATGATTCGCCCCCCTGACTGCTGGGACCCACCAGCTACATCTTCGCAGGCAAGGAAGTGCGTGACAGTCAGGACCCACCTGGTGGAAGCGTACGTAGCATTGTCATTCTGGTCGCGAAAGTGTACGTACATACTGGTCGATGTAGAGGCACGCACGTGTCGTAGTAGAGGCGCGCACGTGTCGTAGTAGAGGCGTGCATGTAGCATGTACACGTACGTACATCGACGAGGGTGCAAGAAAGAAAATACGGCCACGTACGTACATACGGGTAGGGTCTCGAACGCCTACTCGTGCATACGTACATGGCTGGGGCGGAACGGAGAAACAACGTCGTCGTCGTGTTCATGGGGAGCCAACCGGCTGGGTCAGAACGGAATGCGTGGTCGTGTTCATCGGGAGGGCTTGGATGGAACAGGTGATGGAAACGAGGCCTGGCGTACCGCACAACGGAGGAAATGGACCTCCTACATTCGAAACGGGGTCCTGTTGATCGGGAGGGGTGTGGCGTACCGCAAAACGAAGGAAACAGACCTCCTACGATCGAAACGGGGGTCCTGTTGATTGGCAGGGGTGTGGCGTACCGCAAAACGGATGAAACGGACTTGTGTTGGAGCGCTACGGTCGAAACGGGGGTCCTGTTGATCGGGAGGGGTGTGGCGTACCGCAAAACGGA
>NC_057801.1:734275251-734288908 GCF_018294505.1 Triticum aestivum
GGACCTCCTACGGTCGAAACGGGGGTCCTGTTGATCGGGAGGGGTGTGGCGTACCGCAAAACGGAGGAAACAGACCTCCTACGGTCGAAACAGGGGTCCTGTTGATCGGGAGGGGTGTGGCGTACCGCAAAACGGGACTCCACGGGATACTATTCATCTCCACCATCGACCTCCTACAGCCTCCATGGGCTACCGTCGACCTCCTCTAGCCTCCACGGGCTCCTATTCATCCAGCCTCCACCGAGCGCTACTCCACCGGCTACTGTTGAACCACCCCTCCACCATCTACTGTTCATCCAGCCCTCCACACCACGGGGTCCTGTTCAACCACCCCTCCACGGCCACCCCTCCACCGTCTACTGTTCATCCAACCCTCCACACCACGGGGTCCTGTTCATCCAGAGGCAACGGCACCGCTCACTGTTCATCCAACCCCTCGCCCTGCAACGCTCACTGTTCATCCAGTCGATCGTCTTCAGTTAGCAGCAGTAGCGAAGGAATCGCTCCATCGGGTTCAGTTAACAGCCATTGATCGATCACTCGGGTTCAGTAACGCGTAGCCTGTAGTGCAATCGCTCGGGTTCAGTTAGAGCCCAACGCCTCGCTCGGGTTCAGGAGCCAACACCTTGCACACACGCGCGTACTTGTACGAGAGAAACGCGCATCGCTCGGCCCCCGACCTCCCACCGTAACCGGCAACTCCCCGAAATTTTCCTCCCCCTCGCTTCTACCATGTTTTTTTCCATCATGGACGACCCAAAGAATGTCATGCAGCTGCGTCTCCGGCCCACCCAGGACGAAAAGCCCATTTTCTGTCATGATCTTTTGTCATAGAAGTAGGAGCCCACCACATCTATGATGATACCGGGTTTTGTCACAGTTATTGTCATAGAAGTGTCATATGTATGATAGAAAAAAAATTCGTTCGGCCCAAAATGTCACGGATGTGTCTTTTTTTGTAGTGCTAGGTGTTAAGTCATCTTACGGAAATCAGATATTCCCAAAATGTTTAGGCTTCGTCCATTAACTTCGCATCTCAATCCCCTCCTGGCCTCGTTGCTAGCGAGCGTTGTTACTTAGGGAGCGTTTGGATCCTTGGCAAGAACATCTTATAGCATACCCGGGCAAGGTTAGGCGTTTGGAACTGGTAAAATATGTTAGCTTTTGTGGGCCAGCTAGCTTGGGTGGGCTAGAAAAACCTTGCTAGCTCAGGAGAGCCAGATCGGCTCGCTTTCGACGGCAAACTTCGTGTACTAGTGACATAGACTAGTAACATATGCATGTTACTAGTCCAAGTTACTCACCACTATGACCAGCCTAAGCAATGTAACCAAACGCTCCTTACTCTGCCTTGTTATCTCCCCCGGAAACCCAATGCATCGAGCGCAACTATGCGTTGATCAGTCAAGAAATCAAAGTCGGCTTGCATGCGAGTTAATACGTGGCCCTGCATGGTATCTAAAACGGCATCTCTTAGTTGTTTGGATTAATTGTTGCATTTAGAGACAGAAATCAGGGTTTTGATTGGAGGAATGAGCGGTCAAGTTTCTCCTTCTCCTCCAATCTGCTTGCACCTTGGTCCCGCCGTACCTTCTAACGTGACTTATTACACCTAGACGGAGGGAGTAGTAAGTACGAGATACGGTGGCACACTAACTTAGGTTGAATACAAGTGCCCAAAATTGTGTGCATGTTATAATAAGGATTCACTTAAAATAGTACGTGAGCGAACAGAGGGATCAATTGGACAGTGTTCCCGGGCAGTAGTGAGATGTGTGAGGTAAGATACACCACTGGCGCTTTTAATTTTTCTTATTAATTTGTTTGTTTCACCCTCTGACTGGTGGGACCCAACATACTACATGGAGATAGGTAAGGTGACTAAGGCTGCATTATTTCTGCACCACTATGGATAGTATTACCAGCAAAGCCACATGACACGATTATGATTTAAATCCCAATGACTCCCACACAAAAAAACACATGGCATGCTTGTCACACGAATGCAGGAATGTATAAAAGTTTATTTTCCTCTCGTTGAACATAACGAGAGGGTTGTGTAGCTGGTTAGCCTGTTCGCTCATCAAACTTGAGGTCTCGGGTTCGATAACTACACTTGAGCATAATTCGTGCCAGGAGGATTCTTTGACTGGTCAAAATGGATGGATACGGAGCTATACGATCTCGTAGTGACTCTATAATCACCTCATCACATATAAGCTGCAGCCTCGACACTTGTTTTCTAGGGTTTGCAGGCTTCACACACTCTCTCCAGTATATATACACGCTGGAGCCTCATTGCTTATAGTTGCTCTCTTCACACTCTCTCACCCTCTCCAGATCTAAACAAGACCGCGTTGGCCTCTCTCTCCCCTCACTACTGGTCAAAGAGCCGGCAGGATCCGTCCGCCGGGAAGGGAAGGAGGCTTAACGCTGTTGCTGTCGGCGAGGGAGGGAATCCACTACCGGTGCAGTTGTTCACTTTCACCCAGCGGCAGCGCGGGAGGGCCTCCGACCCCTTCTTCTTCGTCGCCGTCCCATCACCCACCGAACCACGCCCCAAGAACCTTAAGGTATAATTTACTCATTCCACATGCATTGCTCTAGCTGCATGTATACCATGAATCTAGGACGTGGTTCAAAGAGCAAAGGAGTGGGGAAAGTTGTATAGCATGAATCTAGGACGTGGTTCAAAGAGGAAAGGAAGGGGGAAACTAGTGGGGAAAGTTGTATAACATGAATCTAGGACGTGGTTCAAAAAGGAAAGGAATGAGGGAAAGTAGTGGGGAAAGTTGTATCGCATAAATCTAGGACGTGGTTCAAAGAGGAAATGAAGGGGCGAAAGTACTAGTACAGACTGGCTATCCAGCACCTACGTTGGTCAAAAAGGGAAAACAATGACAAACGCGGTACGCACATCTATAACAAACTGATCTTTTGTTTTGGGGGACAAGGCTGTAGATTTTGAGCAGGACTACATTTGCTGCGCTCACATAGGGAAAGGTGCCTAAAGATAACAAAACTGGGACCAACACAAATATGCTCCTTGGTTGTTTGTTCTTTGTTGCAACAGACTGTGCATGACCACAGTACATCGGTAGATGCACATGGTGCTGGTGCATCCACTGTCCCGTGCAACTCTTAGCTGTTGTTAATCTAAGGCACTGTTTGGTTAAAAACTCCCTAGTCCCTACCTGCTTGGTTCCAGGGACTAAACATGGACTAGAGGTTATTAAATGACATTCTAAAAGACCATGTTACCCCTAGTAATGAACTAATAGAGACAAGGTGCGATGCGTGGCAGGGGCAACTATTGGAAAAAGTCCCAAAAAGACTCCCTTGGGTCTTCTTTCTTTAGTCCCAAATGCCCACTTTTAGTCCCTAAAAGTCCATCCTGTTTGGTTTAGATGGGACTGACACGGAGTTTTTTTAGTCCCTACACCAAAATGTCCCTGTAAACAAACACCCTATAATAATGCCGCTGGAAAATTGATGCAATGCCACAGTTAAAAGCAAATTACATGTTTAATGAATTTTATTGTTAATATAATCTCTATGTTAATATTAATCAATGCCACCGTTTGAGAAATGCTACTGTCTTGCTTTCTTTCCCATTTAGATAAGGTAGATGCTTCTTTTTGTTGGCTTCTGTGTCATCTACCGTTATTGACCACTAGTTGTTTCCTTTGCACCTCTGTGTAAACAGGGTTATCTACTTCACCTTGTTGCCATTGTGACCTTTTGTTGCACTGCACAAAACACTTTTGTTTTAAGAGTGTTTTGTGCAGTTCAACCAAAATGTCACACCGACAATGTTGCTTGATTGCTTGATCTTAGTGGAACTGCACAAGAGGAGATCTTACTTCCTATCCGTGTTGGCAAATTTGGTTCATATCTTCTTCTTGTGAGTTGTTTGAATTCTGCATCATGAGAGGTCAGTACTAGCCTTCTTTCACATGATTCTACAGTGTGCTTTCATATGTTGTGCTACTTATACGGTAATGTTACTTGATTTTAGTGAGCTGCATAAATGGAGACAAGACTTCCAATCTGTATGTGCACCGTAATATCCCATTGAGGTATGATAAGGATATTTCACAACTGTTGGCCTGTATTTTGCCACTTTCATCAGAAAATTAATGTCATTGTTTAGTGCTATACTTGTGCTCCCTAATTGACATGCCAAATGTTACATTGAAGGCGAAGCTTGTATGTTATTGAACCAAGTGATGAAGGGGAAGAACAAGCGGAAGAAAAACAAAAATCAACTCCCGGTGCTGTAATGAAGCACTGGAACTGTGATGACACAAGTAATGATATAGTTTTGCATATTAATTTATTACTATGGCTGGAACGAGCAATTATTTTGCCACTGATATGATGCCACCCTTAATGTATACGTAATTATCTCTACTTGTGCAAACATGGATCTTCTTTGAAGATACCATATATTTTAGTGGAACTGCACAAGAAGATGTTGGAAACATTAAACTAATCGAGGAGTATATAGTAAGCATGGCCACCAAAGTAGATAGCAAGAGATGGTTCCAGAGAAGTGCTTCATCTGTATGCTCTACACAATAAGCCTCCTGACAAAGGTTGGTACTCGCCCACTGATTTCATCCATATGATTGAGCTTTGTCATCTCTATTGGTGTTGTGCTACTGTTTAGATACTGTCATGAAAAAGTGGTATTGTCCTTGAGAAGTGCTTCATCTGTGCTGTTTTAAATATTTCCTTTCCTTTTTTTCGAGCAAACAGGGATGCTAGCATTTAGTTGTCCTCTTGTCTTTGCACAATAGGATCATCTTCCTCTGAAGAAGAATATGGAGTACGTGAAGTGACTAGTTTCGATTATGACAGGATGAAGAAGCCCTGTCTATCTTCTCATCAGAAGGAGCAGTTGAAGGATGGTTACATTAATCCCCACAAGACCAAACTAACTTCAGCTCAGAAGGACTAAAAAATCTCCATTTTTTGCTGTGATGCGCGAGTACAATGTTGTTCTAGGATTCTTTCTGGTGAGTTCCATTTTTCTAAAAGTGTGCTCTACATGGACCATGTATGTGCCTGTTTAAACTGTCAATTCATAGTACAATTTGCTTTATACTAATCACTTTTTTGTATTTGTGCAAATAGAGGTGCTCAGCTTGATTTCAATGGGAACTGCACAAAATGTTCATGAATACATCGAATCATTCGTTTCCACCACAATAAAGGAGGTGCCGATAAGTTCAAGGCGTTGCAACATATAAGGGCGAAATCATACAAGCTACGCACGAATTTGGTTGATTTTGGTGGAACTGCACAAAAAGAACAACTGGTTTATTTAGCACGAGGTGCCATGTCAAGGTCCAAACTGATGGCAAACCCTACCCATTCCACAATCGTAGGCATTTGATATTTTGGAATGGGACAACCTTGTCAAATTTTGCTCATTGATTTTAGCAAGAAGACATGCGTTTGATATTTTCGAATGGGACACCCTTTGCTGTCAGCAGCGTCGATCAATTTTTTCTTTATTCTTTAGTTGTGAAGTAAATATTGCCACTGACATGTGAGTCGCTGAGATGCATAATCATCGATTGTTTTGAATGTTCTCTATGAATTGCCAGCCCTGTGTGTTTGATTGCAATGTACAGAAACGCTAAAAAGCTGCTCAAACTCTTTGTACTCGTTTTGTTCCTTTTTACTTTGCACATTGTGAAAGTGCATACTTTTTTCAATAAGATTGGTCAAAGTAGAGATACTTTGAGTGCAGACAAAACTTGTATGCATACTAGAAAGGACCGGAGGGAGTACATTTGAAACTGCTGCAAACAAGGTGATCACCCTGTGAATAATGCTAGTACGTATTGTTTTGCATGTTCATCCAATGCCAGTGATACAGGAATTCGTACTAATCAAAATCAATTCATTCATACACGGTCGGATTTCATATAAACATGCCGGATTTCATTACATTTCATACATTCTTCAACTAAAAAGGGGTGCGCTGGAGGTATATTTAATTAACCGAAGCTACCCACCTGTGTCCCGCTGAGCCGAACAGAAGCTTCAATGACTTAACTGCAGGTGCAGTTGCATAACTAACATGTGGCCTGTTGGGCCCACATGTCAGTCAGCTAACTACACCAGCAGTTAAGTAGAAGAAGCGTCCTTCTCCAATACAGCTCGCCGACTCCACGTCGCTGCCAAGAAGCTAACCGGTCGTCAATGGTCAACACGCCTAGCTTGGCTTCAACCGGAGGGTAGCAGCGATGGCCTTACTTGGACCCGAGCGGCAGCGACCTACCGTGTTCTACTCTTCCTCGTTTTCTGTGTGGCGCGGCCTCGTTGGCAGCAGGGCGGGGCCTCGGCGGAGCGGTGGAAATCCTCCCCTCATTGCCGGCAGGGTGGGGCCTCAGCTGAGCCGGTGATGTCCTCTGCTTCGTTGTTGGCGGGCCGGGGCCTCGGCGGAGCCGGCAGTGTCCTCTGCCTCGTTGTTGGAGCCACGGGGCCTCGGCGGAGCAGGGCCTCGTCAACGCCAGCGGAGCGGGGACTCGTCGGAGCCGGCATTGTCCTCTGCCTCGTACTCGGTCTCGCCAAACAGCGCCTCGCCCGCTTCATCGCCCTCTTTGTAGGCGACCGCAGCCTCCGCCACCTGCATGCGGTACCGCCAGCGCTCGAGGCGGCCCTCGTGGGCGGAGCGGTACGAGTCGAGCAATGCCTCCTGTCCGCCCGCTCCATGGCGATCTGCTCCTCCGCCTGTAGGTCCTCCTGGAGGAGATCGTGGTTGTAGGCGGCGTCGGCCTGCGCCTCCCGGAACTGCTCCTCACACATCTACCTCACCGTGTCCATATATTGGGCACGGGCCTCGCCGATGTTCATGGTGCAATGCACCAGCGAGGATGGCGCGGAGGAGGGGGTTGGCGCCAGATTGTCGACTACCATGTTCTTCATTGGGACATCGTCGTCCTCCGGCTGCCTGCTGGCCAGCCGATCGGCAACAATGGCTGTCATCTCCTTGTGGTCCGTCGTCCGCCCGTCCCGAAGAGCGCTGGAGCGCGAGGAAGCCATGGTGGGCATTAGTGGTGTGGACATGAGAAAGGGAACGAATGCGGATGACTGCGGCTATGGCCAGCGTAGCAGTTTATATAGCAATGGTGGGTGGCGGAGGGACGGACGTGTGGCGCCGGAGTAGCCGCCTCGGCAACCGCGTATCATTAATGTGGACGGCAAATGAACGGACGGACGACACTTGTGTTGGTTGAAGGCAGAGCAATCGCCTGCACCAGGAAGCGGGGCAGGCGGCGCTGACTATTTCGGGCGGAAAGCGCGCGCGGTCGAGGAGTTGACTTTACTTGGAGAGGATGACAATGATTACCCACCAGGGCCATAGCCTCACGTACACAAGTGCCTCCTTATTATATAAAACTATAATTTTTTTGCTTCCTCCTGGTTTCCGACATCATGGTCCCACACCATTATCAACCTATGTAGTCAATAAACGAGAGAATTGCACAAGAAGTGGCCAATAGCTGGGACCATGCAGCTCGAGCAGTATTTGTGTTTTTGAGGTGTGAGCACTGCAGAGTTTTTCGATGTTTAGCCTAGATATTAATTTTTCTCCTCTGAACAACAACAAAAACATCGCTGCAGGTATTAACTGGGCAGGCTATGGCCCGTCTAGCCCAGGCTAGATATCCAGCCCAGATATTAATTTTTTTTCAAGATGAAAATGGCTAGCTGCTACGTCTTGAGCTTGCGTTTGTTTTTGTTGAAGAGGAAAGGGTGATGTAGTAATAGTAGCATAAGTATTTCCCTCAGTTTTTGAGAACCAATGTATCATTTCAGTAGGAGGCTCCTCAAAAGTCCCACGCACCTACACAAACAAACAAAGAACTCGCAACCAACGCAATAAATGGGTTGTAAATCCCTTCACAGCCACTTGCGAAAGTGAGATCTGATAGAGGTAGTATGATAAGATAAATATATTTTTGGTATTTTATAATATAGGTTGGAAAAGTAAAGATGCAAATAAAAGTAGATTGAAAGCTTATATGATAAAAGATAGACCCGGGGGCCATAGGTTTCACTAGTGGCTTCTCTGAAGATAGCATAAGTATTACGGTGGGTAAACAAATTATTATCGAGCAATTGATAGAAAAGCGAATAATTATGAGATTATCTAGGCATGATCATGTATATAGGCATCATGTCCGTGACAAGTAGACCGACTCCTGCCTGCATCTACTACTATTACTCCACACATCGACCGCTATCCAACATGCATCTAAAGTATTAAGTTCATAAAGAACGGAGTAACGCATTAAGAAAGATGACATGACGTAGAGGGATAAACTCGTGCAATATGATATAAACCCCATTTTTTATCATCGATGGCAACAATACAGTACGTGTCTTGTTACCCCTGCTGTCACTGGGAAAGGACACCGCAAGATTGAACCCAAAGCTAAGCACTTCTCTCATTGCAAGAAAGATCAATCTAGTAGGCCAAACCAAACTGATAATTCAAAGAGACTTGCAAAGATAACTTAATAACACATAAAAGAATTCAGAGGAGATTCAAATATTTCTCATAGATAAACTTGATCATAAACCCACAATTCATCGAATCTCGAAAAACACACCGCAAAAAGAGTTACATCAAATAGATCTCCAAGAAGATCAAGGAGAACATGGTATTGAGATCCAAAAAGAGAGAATAAGCCATATAGCTAATAACTATGGACCCGAAGGTCTGTGGTAAACTACTCACAACTCATCGGAGAGGCTAAGGTGTTGATGTAGAAGCCCTCCGTTGTTGATTCCCCCTCCGGTGAAGCGCCAGCGAAGGCTCCAAGATGGGATCTTGCGGATACAGAAGGTTGCGGCGGTGGAATTAGGTTTTTGTGGCTTGTTCTGATGTTCTCGGGGTACGTGGGTATATATAGGAGGAAGAAGTAGGTCGGTGGACGCCCGAGGGGCCCACAAGATAGGGGGCGCGCCTAGTAGGGGGGCGCCCTCCACCCTTGTGGCCGCCTCTACTGCTTCTTGACTTGCACTCCAAGTCCTATGGATCACGTTCATTCAAAAAATCACGCTCCCGAAGGTTTCATTCCGTTTGGACTCCATTTGATATTCCTTTTCTTTGAAACACTAAAATAGGCAAAAAAATAGCAATATGGGCTGGGCCTCCGTTAGTAGGTTAGTCCCAAAAATGATATAAAAGTGTAAAGTAAAGCCCATAAACATCCGAAACGGGTAATATAATAGCATGGAACAATCAAAAATTATAGATACGTTGGAGACGTATCAAGCATCCCCAAGCTTAATTCCCGCTCATCCTCGAGTAGGTAAATGATAAAAACAGAATTTTTGAGGTGGAAAGCTACCTAGCATAATTCTCAATGTAATTTTCTTTATTGTGGCATGAATGTTCAGATCCAAATGATTCAAAATAAAAGTTCATATTGACATAAGAAATAGTAATACTTCAGGCATACTAAATCAAGCAATCATGTCTTCTCAAAATAACATGACCAAAGAAAGTTATCCCTACAAAATCATATAGTCTGGCTGTTGCTCTATCTTCATCACACAAAGTATTTAATCATGCACAACCCCGATGACAAGCCAACTAATTGTTTCATACTTTAGTAATCTCAAACTTTTTCAACTTTCATGCAATACGTGAGAGTGAGCCATGGACATAGCACTATATGTGGAATAGAATGGTGGTTGTGGAGAAGACAAAAAGGAGGAAGATAGTCTCACATCAACTAGGCGTATCAACGGGCTATGGAGATGCCCATTAATAGATATCAATGTGAGTGAGTAGGGATTGCCATGCAACGGATGCACTAGAGCTATAAATGTATGAAAGCTCAACAAAAGAAACTAAGTGGGTGTGCATCCAACTCGCTTGCTCACGAAGACCTAGGGTATTTTGAGGAAGCCCATCATTGGAATATACAAGCCAAATTCTATAATGAAAAATTCCCACTAGTATATGAAAGTGACAACATAGGAGACTCTCTATCATGAAGATCATGGTGCTACTTTGAAGCACAAGTGTGGTAAAAAGGATAGTAGCATTGTCCCTTCTCTCTTTTTCTCTCATTTTTCTTATTTGGCCTTTCTCTTTTTTTTGGCCTTTCTTTTTTTTAAAGTCCGAAGTCTCATCCCGACTTGTGGGGGAATCATAGTCTCCATCATCCTTTCCTCACTGGGACAATGCTCTAATAATGAAGATAATCACACTTTTATTTACTTACAACTCAAGATTAAAACTCAATACTTAGAACAAGATATGACTCTATATGAATGCCTCCAGCAGTGTACCGGGATATGCAATGAATCAAGAGTGACATGTATGAAAATTATGAGGGTGGCCTTGCCACAAATACGATGTCAACTACATGATCATGCAAAGAGCAATATGACAATAATGATGCATGTCATATAAACGGAACAGTGGAAAGTTGCATGGCAATATATCTCGGAATGGCTATGGAAATGTCATAATAGGTAGGTATGGTGGCTGTTTTGAGGAAGGTATATGGTGGGTGTATGGTACCGGCGAAAGTTGCGCGGTACAAGAGAGGCTAGCAATGGTGGAAGGGTGAGAGTGCGTATAATCCATGGACTCAACATTAGTCATAAGAACTCATATACTTATTGCAAAAATCTACAAGTCATTGAAAACAAAGTACTACGCGCTTGCTCCTAGGGGATAGGTTGGTAGTAAAAGACCATCGCTTGTCCCCGACCGCCACTCATAAGAAAGACAATCAATAAATAAAATTGTGCTCCAACTTCATCACAAAGCGGTTCACCATACGTGCATGCTACGAAATCATAAACTTCGACACAAGTATTCTTTAAATTCATAATCACCCAACTAGCATGACTCTAATATTACCACCTCTATATCTCAAAACAATTATTAAGTATCAAATTGATCATAGCATCCAATTCACTTTCCATGATAGTTTTTATTATACCCAACTTGGATGCCCATCATTCTAGGACCAATTTTATAACCATAGCAAATACCATGATGTTCTAAGAGACTCTCAAAATAATATAAGTGAAGCATGAGAGATCAAAAATTTCTACAAAATTAAGCCACCGCCGTGCTCTAAAAGATATAAGTGAAGCACTAGAGCAAAAACTATCTATCTCAAAAGATATAAGTGAAGCACATAGCGTATTCTAATAAATTCTAATCAAGTGGGCTTCTCCCAAAAGGGGTGTACAGAAAGGATGTTTGTGGTAAACTAAAAAGCAAATACTAATATCATACAAGACGCTCCAAGCAAAACACATATCATGTGGCGAATAAAAATATAGCTCCAAGTAAAGTTACCAATGAACAAAGACGAAAGAGGGGATGCCTTCCGGGTGCATCCCCAAGCTTAGTCTTTTGGATATTCTTGAATATCTTGGGGTGCCTTGGGCATCCCCAAGCTTAGGCTCTTGCCACTCCTTATTCCATAGTCCATCAAATCTTTACCCAAAACTTGAAAACTTCACAACATAAAACTCAACAGGAAATCTCATAAGCTCCTTTAGTGAAAGAAAGCAAAACCACCACATAAGGTACTGTAATGAACTCATTCTTTATTTATATTGGTGTTAAACCTACTGTATTTCAAGTTCTCTATGGTTCATAGCACTTAATACTAGCCATAGATGCATCAAAATAAGCAAACAACACACGAAAAATTGAATCTGTCAAAAACAGAACAGTCTGTAGCAATTTGTAACCCTAGAATACTTCTGGAACTCTAAAAATCCTACCAAAATAGTAAGTCCTGGACAATTTGTCTATTGATCTACATCAAAACGAATCAACGCAAAATCACATTTCTGTGAATTAAGAAAATTATTTTCGTTCGTGCAAAGTTTCTGTTTTTTAGCAGAATCAAATTAACTATCACCATAGGTTATCCTATAGGTTCTACTTGGCACAAACACTAATTAAAACATAAAAACAGATCTAAACAGAAGGTATATGCAAGATTTATTACTAAATAGAAACAAATACAAAAAACACAAATAAAATTGGGTTGCCTCCCAACTAGCGCTATCGTTTAATGCCCCTAGCTAGGCATAAAAGCGAGGATAGATCTAAGTGGTGCCATCTTTGGCACTCAATTCATACGTAGCTCGCATGATGGATTCATAAGGTAATTTGACTTTATTTCTTGGAAAGTTCTCCATGCCTTTCCTTAATGGAAATTGGAATCTAATATTCCTTCCTTCATATCAATAACCGCACCAATCGTTCTAAGGAGAGGTCTACCAAGAATAATAGGACATGAAAGATTGCAATCTATATCAAGAACGATAAAATCTACGGGCACCAAATTTCTATTTGAAACAATGAGAACATCATTGATCCTTCCCATTCGCTTTTTAATGGTGGAATCTGCAAGGTGCAAATTTAAAGAGCAATCATCAAAATCATGAAAACCTAGAATATCACATAAAGCTTTCGGAATCGTGGAAACACTAGCACCCAAATCACATAAAGCATAACACTCGTGATCTTTAATTTTAATCCTTATAGTAGGTTCCCACTCATCATAAAGTTTTCTAGGTATAGAAACTTCCAAATTAAGTTTTTCATCATAAGATTGCATCAAGGCATCAACAATATGTTTGGTAAAAGCTTGATTTTGACTATAAGCATGAGGAGAATTCACAACGGATTGCAACAAGGAAATACAATCTTCTAAAGAACAATTATCATAATTAAATTCCTTGAAATCCAAGATAGTGGGTTCAATGCTATTTAAAGTCTTGACCTCTGCAAACCCACTTTTACCAAATTTAGCATCAAGATCTAAAAACTCCGAATCATTGGGACGCCTTTTAACTAAAGTTGACTCATCTCCAGTCTCATCATTACTAAGATTCATATTGCAAAACAAAGATCTAATAGGGGATACATCAATAACTTTAAGATCTTCATCATTATTTTCATGGAAACTAGAAGAACACGCCTTTACAAAGCAATCTTTCTTAGCACGCAATCTAGCGGTTCTTTCTTTGCACTCATCAATGGAAATTCTCATAGCTTTGAGAGACTCATTGATATCATGCTTAGGAGGAGTAGATCTAAGTTTCAAAGAATCAACATCAAGCGAGAGCCTATCAACGTTCCTAGCACTACAAAAAAAAGACACATCCGTGACATTTTGGGCTGAACGAATTTTTTTCCTGTCATACATATGACACTTCTATGACGATAATTGTGACAGAACCCGGTATCATCATAGATGTGGTGGGATCCTAATTCTATGACAAAAAATCATGATAGAAAATGGGCTTTTCGTCCTGGGCGGGCCGGAGACGCAGCTGCATGACATTCTTTGGGCCGTCCATGACGGAAAAAACCGTGGTAGAAGCGAGGGGGAGGAAAATTTCGGGGAGTTGCCGGTTACGGTGGGAGGTCGGGGCCGACCGATGAGCATTTCTCTCGTACACATGCGAGGCGTTGGCTCTAACTGAACCCGAGCGAGGCGTTGGGCTCTAACTGAACCCGAGCGATTGCATTGCAGACTACGCGTTACTGAACCCGAGCAATCGATCGATGGCTGTTAACTAAACCCGATGGAGCGATTCCTTCGCTACTGCTGCTAACTGATGCCGATCGATTGGATGA
>NC_057801.1:734289177-734290956 GCF_018294505.1 Triticum aestivum
GGGTGGCCGTGGAGGGGTGGTTGAACAGGACCCCGTGGTGTGGAGGTCTGGATGAACAGTAGACGGTGGAGGGGTGGTTGAATAGTAGCCTCTAGAGTAGGGCACGGTGGAGGCTGGATGAACAGGAGCCCGTGGAGGCTGGAGGAGGTCGACGGTAGCCCGTGGAGGCTGGAGGAGGTCGACGGTGGAGATGAACAGTATCCCGTGGAGTCCCGTTTTGCGGTACGCCACACCCCTCCCGATGAACGACCCCCATTTCGACTGTAGCGCTCCAACACAAGTCTGTTTCGTCCGTTTTGCGGTACGCCACACCCCTCCCGATCAATAGGACCCCTGTTTCGACCTAGTGCTCCAACACAAGTCCGTTTCGTCCGTTTTGCGGTACGCCACACCCCTCCCGATCAATAGGACCCCCGTTTCGATCGTAGGAGGTCCGCTTCCTCCGTTTTGCGGTACGCCACACCCCTCCTGATCAACAGGACCCCGCTCCGAACGTAGGAGGTCCGTTTCCTCCGTTGTGCGGTACGCCAGGCCTCGTTTCCATCGCCTGTTCCGTCCAAGCCCTCCCGATGAACATGACCACGCATTCCGTTCTGACCCAGCCGGTTGGCTCCCCATGAACACGACGACGACGCTGTTTCTCCATTCCGACCCAGCAATGTACGTATGCGCGAGTAGGCATTCGAGACCCTGCCCGTATGTACGTACGTGGCCATATTTTCTTTCTTGCACCCTCGCCACTGTATGTATGTGTACATGCTACCTGCGCACCTCTACTACGACACGTGCGCGCCTCTACATCAAACAGTATGTACGTACACGTTCACGACCAGAATGACAATGCTACGTACGCTTTGACCAGGTGGGTCCCGACAGTAAAGCACTTCCTTGCCTGCGAAGATGTAGCTAGTGGGTCCCAGCAGTCAGGGGGGCGAATCGTTTTTTTTGCCCGGACGCACTTCCTTGCGTGCGAAGATTTAGCTGGTGGGTCCCAGCAGTCAGGGGGGCGGAATCGTTTTTTTTGCCCGGACGCACTTCCTTGCGTGCAAAGATGTAGCTGGTGGGTCCCAGCAGTCAGGGGGGCGAATCTTTTTTTTGGACGCACTTCCTTGCATGCGAAGATGTAGCTGGTGGGTCCCAGCAGACAGGGGGGAACGTTTTTTTCGCAAAATACGGTGGCCCATCCGGTGGGTCCCTGATGTCAGGTGGAGGAATAATTATTTTGCGCATAATAAGGAGGCACTTCCTTGCTACGGTCGTGGACCCAGCAGTCAGCCTCTCCACGTACAGTCCACGTCCGATGGAAGCCATTCCTTGACCACGTTGACCACGCCGCGCCGAGAGCACCAGGGCGGTGGACGACAGCGAGGCCTAGGAAGGGGACGATGCGGAGCCGGGGAAGACGCGGTAGTGGATGCCCACGTGTAGAGGAGTATGAGGGTTCACTCGTTCGGCTGCGGTGTGAGGCTGCCGTCACCACAGAATAACAGAGGGATGGCCAAGCCAGCGATGGGAGTAGTAGGGGGAGGTGAGGCCTCCGCGGCATCACAGCCTGCCACGGGCGGCAGGAGCAGGCGGCACGACCGGCGCTGCTTTGGGCGGCTGGAGCAAGAAGACCAGAGGTTGAAGAAGCACTACGGCCGTTGGATGGACATCGTACGGTCACTGGAGCTAGAATCGTTCATATATTGACTAAAGTTGACAAAGGCCTCCATCCCAGTCAACTTAGTAGGCCCACAAGTCAGCCTCCCACCAAGGTTGGTCCCAGCTAGCAGGGGG
>NC_057801.1:734291170-734313544 GCF_018294505.1 Triticum aestivum
GTTTTTTTCGTGAAATACGGTGGCCCGTCCTATGGGTCCCAGCAGCCAAGGGGAGACATTTTTTCGCGAAATACTGGTGGCCCATCCGGTGGGTCCTGATATGTCTCCAACGTATCTATAACTTTTGATTGCTCCATGCTACTTTATCTACTGTTTTAGGCAATATTGGGCTTTATTATCCACTTTTATATTATTTTTGGGACTAACCTATTAACCGGAGGCCCAGCCCAGATTTGCTGTTTTATGCCTATTTCAGTGTTTCGATGAAAAGGAATATCAGACGAAGTCAAAATGGAACAAAATCAACTGGAGAAGTTATTTTTGGAAGAAAACCCACCTGATGGATTTGGACTCCACGTCTGAAGATACGGGAGGTGCTCACGAGGGTGGGGGGCACGCCCCCCCTGCCTCATGGGGCCCCCGTAGCTCCACCGACGTACTTCTTTCACCCATATATACCTACGTACCCTAAAAACATCTGAACAGAAGATAGATCGGGAGTTCCACTGCCGCAAGCCTCTGTAGCCACCAAAAACCTCCCGGGAGCCTGTTCCGGCACCTTGGCAGAGGGGGATCCCATCACCGATGGCCATCTTCATCATCCCGACGCTCTCCATGACGAGGAGGGAGTAGTTCACCCTTGGGGCTGAGGGTATGTACCAGTAGCTATGTGTTTGATCTCTCTCTTTCTCTCTTGTGTTCTCTCTCGTGTTCCCTCTATGGGACGATCTTGATGTATCCCGAGCTTTGCTATTGTAGTTGGATCTTATGATGTTTCTCCCCCTCTACTCTCTTGTGATGAATTGAGTTTCCCCTTTGAAGTTATTTTATCGGATTGAGTCTTTTATGAGAACACTTGATGGATGTCTTGCGATCCACTTGATGTATGTTTTGGTGATCAACTTGCGGGTTTCGTGACATTGGGAACCTATGCATAGGGGTTGGCACACGTTCTTGACTCTCCGGTAGTAGCTTTGGGGCACTCTTTGAAGTAATTTTATATTGGTTGGATGAATCTGAGATTGTGTGATGCATATCGTATAATCATGCCCACGGATACTTGAGGTGACAATGGAGTATCTAGGTGACATTAGGGTTTTGGTTGATTTGTGTCTTAAGGTGTTATTCTAGTACGAACTCTTTTATAGATCGATCCGAACGAATAACTTTGAGGTGGTTTCGTACCCTACCATAATCTCTATGTTTGTTCTCCGCTATTAGTGGCTTTGGAGTGACTCTTTGTTGCATGTTGAGGGCTTGTTATATGATCTATCTATGTTATTATTGTTGAGAGAACTTGCACTAGTGAAAGTATGAACCCTTGGCCTTGTTTCCTATCATTGCAATACCGTTTACGCTCACTTTTACCACTTGTTACCTTGCTGTTTTTATTATTTCAGATTACAAAAACCTATATGTACTATCTATTTTGCACTTGTATCACGATCTCTTCGCCGAACTAGTGCACCTATACAATTTACCATTGTATTGGGTGTGTTGGCGACACAAGAGACTCTTTGTTTTTGGTTGCTGGGTTGTTTGAGAGAGACCATCTTCATCTTACGCCTCCTACGGACTGATAAACCTTAGGTCATCCACTTGAGGGAAATTTGCTACTGTCCTACAAACATGTGCACTTGCAGGCCCAACAACGTCTACAAGAAGAAGGTTGTGTAGTAGACATCAAGCTCTTTTCTGGCGCTGTTGCCGGGGAGGCTAGGTAAAGGGTACTCACACTTCGTCACTAAGCTCTTTTTTTGGCGCGGTGAGTGCTTGAAGGTATATCTTTAAATCTTGCAATCGAATCTTTTTGTTTCTTGTTTTAGCACTAGTTTAGTTTATAAAAGAAAACTACCAAAAAAATGGAGTTAAGTTTGTCTCATATGCTTCACCTTTTTAATATCTTTCATGAGTATGATGGAAAGGATAATTGTGCTCAAGTGCTAGAAGAAGAAATCTATAGAATGTTTGGAACTAAATATTTGAATGATGAGCATGATTGCAATGTTGTTAGTATGAATTCCTTGAATATCCATGATGCTAATGATATGCAAAGCCACAAGCTTGGGGAAGCTATGTTTGATGAAGATGATATTTTTTGTCCCCCAAGCTTTGATAAGCAAATTTACTATGATGAAAGCATGCCTCCTATCTATGATGATTATTGTGATGACACGTATGCTTTAAAGAATAATGATAACCATGACACGTGTCATCTTGATCTTAATTTTCAATCACATGATAGTTATTTTGTTGAGTTTGCTCCCACTACTATTCATGAGAAGAAATTTGCTTATATTGACAGTAGTAAATTTTCTATGCTTGTAGATAATGAAAAGAATGCTTTAGGTGCTGGTTATATTGTTGAATTCATTCATGATGCTACTGAAAACTATTATGAGAGAGGAACATATGCTTGTAGGAATTGCAATAATATCAAGTTTCCTCTCTATGTGCTTAAAATCTTGAAGCTATTCTTGTTTTACCTTCCTACGCTAGTTGATTATTGTTCCCATAAGTTGTTTGCTCACAAAATCCCTATGCATAGGAAGTGGGTTAGACTTAAAATGTGCTAGTCATATTTTTCATGATGCTCCCATTATGTTTCAATTCTTATCTTTTATGTGAGCATCATTGTCATCATCATGCCTATCTAAAAAGGCATTAAAGAAAAGCGCTTGTTGGGAGACAACCCAATATTTATCCTTACTTTTTTTGTGTGTCCACATGATTATTCTACTGTAGTAATCATGTTTTATAGCTTTTGTTTCAATAAAGTGCCAAGTAGATCCTTTGGGAAGACTTGGGTGAAGTTTATGTGATCTTGCTGTGAAAAACAGAAACTTTAGCGCTCACGAGATTAGCTGCCATTTTTTACTGGAGAGTTATTTTAGGTTGATTCTTTTTGCAGATGATTATTAGACAAAATTCTCAGGTCCAGAAATTTATTTCATAATTTTTGGGGTTCCATAAGTATAAGTTTTATACAGATTACTACAGACTGTTCTGTTTTTGACAGATTCTGTTTTCTATGTGTTGTTTGCTTATTTTGATGAATCTATTAGTAGTATCGGAGGGTATGAAACATAGAGAAGTTAGAATACAGTAGATGTTACACTATTATGAATTTATAATGAGTTCATTACAGTACCTAAGTGGTGGTTTTATTTTCTTATATTAACGGAGCTTACGAGTTTTGTTTTGAGTTTTGTGTGGTTGAAGTTTTCATGTTTTGGGTAAGGATTCGATGGACTATGGAATAAGGAGTGGCAAGAGCCTAATCTTGGGGATGCGCAAGGCACCCCAAGGTAATATTAAAGGACAACCAAGAGCCTAAGCTTGGGGATGCCCCGGAAGGCATCCCCTCTTTCGTCTTCGTTCATCGGTAACTTTACTTGGAGCTATATTTTTATTCACCACATGATATGTGTTTGACTTGGTGCGTCATTTAATTTTGTTAGTTTTTGCTTGCTATTAGTTAGAATAATGTTTTGCATCTTTAGTTTCAATAAAAAAGTCAAGGATAGCCTTTGCCATGCTTATTTTGCTAGTTTGCATGTTGCTGTTTGAAAACAGAAAGTTTACCGCTGTTGAAAAAATTCCCTAGAAAAGTCAGAGAATGGTATAACGTTGAATATTTTTGCATAATGAGGTCTGATAAAGTTATTACAGTGGGAATTTTAGTTCATAATTTTTGGAGTCAGGGAAGTATTGATACTCTTGCATTCTTTACAGACTGTACTGTTTTTGCAGATTGCTGTTATGGTTGCATTGTTTGCATATGTTTGCTTGTTTAATGATTCTATTTGAGGATAGGAGTATTAAATATGCAGAGGCATTTAGTATGCAATGTTAAATAATAATTTTAGTGATTTGTTACAGTAGAAAATGATAAGGTTTTGCATTGGTTTATACTAACCTATCTCACGAGTTCTTGTTGAGTTTGTTGTGAGTGAAGCTTTTAATAAAAAGAGAAACCATGATATGAGAGTAATTAAGGAGACATAAAAGCTCAAGCTTGGGGATTCCCAAGGAACCCCAAGATAATATTTCAAGAAGTCTCAAGCATCTAAGTTTGGGGATGCCCCGGTAGGCATCCCACCTTTCTTCTTCAACAACTATCGGTTAGTATCGGTTGAGCCTAAGTTTTTGCTTCTTCACATGAGTTGTGCTATCCTTGCAATGTAGTTTTCTTTAGCTTTGCTTGCTGTTTGAATAAAGTATCAAGATCTGAAATTATTAAATCAGACGGAGTCTTTGCATAGTTGCATAATTATTTAGCTACTCATTGATCTTCACTTATATCTTTCGGAGTAGTTTGTCATATTGCTCTAGTACTTCACTTATATCTATTAGAGCATGGTGGTAGTTTTATTTGGAAGAAATAGATGATCTCTCATGCTTCACTTATATTATTTTGAGAGTCTTTAATAGCATGGTAATTTTCTTCACATTAATATACTTGGTATTCAAGATATGTGAAACTTTCTTTTGAGTGCGTTGAATACTAAGATAAGTTTGATGCTTGATAATTGTTTTGAGATATGGAGGTAGCGATATTAAAGTCATGCTAGTTGGGTAATTATGAATTTAAAGAATGCTTGTGTTGAAGTTATCAAGTCCCGTAGCATGCAGTATGGTTAAAGTTGTGTAACAAATTTGAAACATGAAGTGTACCTGGCTTGTGCATCCTTATGAGTGGTGGTCGGGGACGAGCAATGGTCTTTTCCTACCAATCTATCCCCCTAGGAGCATGCGCATAGTACTTGATTTTTGATGACTTCTAAATTTTTGCAATAAGTATATGAGTTCTTTTGACTAATGTTGAGTGCATGGATTATACACACTTTTACCTTTCCGCCATTGCTAGCCTCTTCGGTACCGTGCATTGCCCTTTCTCACCTTGAGAGTTGGTGCAAACTTCACCGGTGCATCCAAACCCCGTGATACGATACGCTCTATCACACATAAACCTCCTTATATCTTCCTCAAAACAGCCACCATACCTACCTATTATGGCATTTCCATAGCCATTCCGAGATATATTGCCATGCAACTTTCCACCGTTCCGTTCATCATTATCATGACATACATTACTTTTGTCATATTGCCATTGCATGATCATGTAGTTGACATCGTATTTGTGGCAAAGCCACCATGCATTATTTTTCATACATGTCACTCTTGATTCATTGCACCATCCCGGTACACCGCCGGAGGCATTCATATAGAGTCATATCTTGTTCTAAGTTTCGAGTTGTAATCCTTATGTTGTAACCAATAGAAGTGTGATGATCATCATTATTAGAGCATTGCCCAATCAAAAAAAAGAGAAAGGCCAGAAAAAAGAGAGGCCCAAAAAAAAAGAAAAAAAGGGCAATGCTACTATCTCTTTTTCCACACTTGTGCTTCAAAGTAGCACCTTGTTCTTCATGTAGTGAGTCTCATATATTGTGCTTCAAAGTAGCACCATGCTTGTCATGTAGAGAGTCTCATGTGTTATCACTTTCATATACTAGTGGGAATTTTTCATTATAGAACTTGGCTTGTATATTCCTACGATGGGCTTCCTCAAATGCCCTAGGTCTTTGTGAGCAAGGGAGTTGGATGCACACCCACTAGTTTTCTTTTGTTGAGCATTCATAGCTCTAGTGCATCTGATGACATCAATTGGTGGGCATCTCCATAGCCCGTTGATTATCCTTGTCAATGTGAGACTTTCTCCTTTTTTGTCTTCTCCACACAATCCCCATCATCTTATTCTATTCCACCCATAGTGTTATATCCATGGCTCAAACTCATGTATTGCGTGAAGGTTGAAAAAGTTTGAGATTATTTAAGTATGAAATAATTGCTTGGCTTGTCATCGGGGGTATAGAAGTTGGGATCATCTTTGTGTGATGAAAACGAAGCATAGCCTAACTATATGATTTTGTAGGGATGAACTTTATTTTGCCATGCTATTTTGAGAAGACATGATTGCTTTGATTAGTATACTTGAAGTATTATTATTCTTTATGTCAATATGAACTTTTGTCTTGAATCTTTCGGATCTGAATATTCATGCCACAATTAAGAAGATTTACATTGAAATTATGCCAAAGTATCACTCCGCATCAAAAATTCTTTTTTATCATTTACCTACTCGAGGACGAGCAGGAATTAAGCTTGGGGATGCTTGATACGTCTCCAACGTATCTATAATTTTTGATTGCTCCATGCTACTTTATCTACTGTTTTAGGCAATATTGGGCTTTATTATCCACTTTTATATTATTTTTGGGACTAACCTATTAATAGGAGGCCCAGCCCAGGTTTGCTATTTTATGCCTATTTCACTGTTTCGAAGAAAAGGAATATCAGACGGAGTCAAAACGGA
Organism: Triticum aestivum; assembly: GCF_018294505.1. Taxonomy (NCBI): domain Eukaryota; kingdom Viridiplantae; phylum Streptophyta; class Magnoliopsida; order Poales; family Poaceae; genus Triticum; species Triticum aestivum. The sequence goes on from NC_057801.1 coordinate 734,297,550, forward strand.
ATGAAATCAACTGGAGAAGTTATTTTTTGAAGGAAACCCACATGATGGACTTGGACTCCACGTCAGAAGATACGGGAGGTGCTCATGAGGGTGGGGGCGTGCCCACCCCCCTAGGGCGCGCCCCCTGCCTCATGGGGCCCCCGTAGCTCCACCGACGTACTTCTTTCACCCATATATACCTACGTACCCTAAAAACATTCGAACAGAAAATAGATCGGGAGTTCCTCCACCGCAAGCCTGTGTAGCCACCAAAAACCTCTCGGGAGCCCGTTCCGGCACCCTGCCAGAGGGGGATCCCATCACCGGTGGCCATCTAAATCATCCCAGCGCTCTTCATGACGAGGAGGGAGTAGTTCACCCTCGGGGCTGAGGGTATGTACAAGTAGCTATGTGTTTCATCTCTCTCTCTCGTGTTCCCTCTATGACACGATCTTGATGTATCCCGAGCTTTGCTATGGTAGTTGGATCTTATGATGTTTCTCCCCCTCTACTCTCTTCTGATGAATTGAGTTTCCCTTTTGAAGTTATTTTATCGAATTGAGTCTTTTATGAGAACACTTGATGTATGTCTTGAGATCCACTTGATGTAAGTTTTGGTGATCAACTTGCGGGTTTAGTGACATTGGGAACCTATGCATGGGGGTTGGCACACGTTCTTGACTCTCCGGTAGTAGCTTTGGGGCACTCTTTGAACTACTTTTGTGTTGGTTGGATGAATCTGAGATTGTGTGATGCATATCATATAATCATGTCCGAAAATACTTGAGGTGACAATGGAGTATCTAGGTGACATTAGGGTTTTGGTTGATTTGTGTCTTAAGGTGTTATTCTAGTACGAACTCTTTTATAGATCGATCCGAACGAATAACTTTGAGGTGGTTTCGTACCCTACCATAATCTCTATGTTGTTCTCCGCTATTAGTGGCTTTGGAGTGACTCTTTGTTGCATGTTGAGGGCTTGTTATATGATCTATCTATGTTATTATTGTTGAAAGAACTTGCACTAGTGAAAGTATGAACCCTAGGCCTTGTTTCCTATCATTGCAATACCATTTACTCTCACTTTTACCACTTGTTACCTTGCTGTTTTTATTATTTCAGATTACAAAAACCTATATGTACTATCTATTTTGCACTTGTATCACCATCTCTTCGCCGAACTAGTGCACCTATACAATTTACCATTGTATTGGGTGTGTTGGGGACACAAGAGACTCTTTGTTTTTGGTTGCAGGGTTGTTTGAGAGAGACCATCTTCATCTTACGCCTCCTACGGATTGATAAACCTTAGGTCATCCACTTGAGGGAAATTTGCTACTGTCCTACAAACCTGTGCACTTGCAGGCCCAACAACGTCTACAAGAAGAAGGTTGTGTAGTAGACATCAGGTCCCCGCTGTCAGGTGGAGGAATAATTATTTTCCGTGTAATAAGGAGGCACTTCCTTGCGGTTGTCGTGGACCCAACTGTCATCCTCTCCACGTACAGTACTCTTCCGATGGAAGTCGGTCGTTTACCACATTGACCATGCTGCGCCGAGAGCACCACGGTGGTGGACGATGGCGAGGCCTAGGAAGGCGACGACACGGAGCCGGGGAAGACGCGGCAGCGGAAGCCCGCGCGGAGAGGAGTACGAGGGTTCACCGGTTCGGCTGCGGTGTTAGGCTGTCATCGCCGCAGAATAACAGGGGGTGTGGGTGAGTAGAGGGATGCCCTGGCCAGCGGTGGGAGTAGTAGGGGGAGCTGAGGCCTGCACGACAGCACAACTGGCCACGGGAGGCGGAAGACGGTCCCGCCGGCGCTGCTTTGGCGGCTGGAGCAAGAAGATCAGAGATTGAAGAAACACGACGACCGTTGGATTGACATCCAACGGTTACGTCTGCTAGAATCGTCTGTTGACGTAGTATATAATAACTAAAAAAATCTTGCATACGCGTCAACTAAACATGCCCACAAGTCGGACCACTCCCTCTTTTTTTTTAATAATTTATATATAGCTCATGGCAACTTCTTATGCAATTTATTGCATTCATTTTTTTGGTTGGCCAGGGCCAATTTCGCATATTTCTGTGGGTTCCAAACTATTTTTAATACCGAAATGTCGAGCGAGATTTAAAGTACTTTGAAGATATATTTAAATTAGGTTAATGCCCAGTGAAATAGGAATCTGAAAATGTGAAAAAATCAGAAATTATAAAGTAATTGCCAATTTGTCATCTGTTTTTATATTTACAACCCATTTCATATTACTTTCAAGATTTGCAGGCGTCTTGAAAGAGTTGCAGCCCAACAGGGCGTAGAAAAATAAGTAGGCCTGGATTGGGTATTCTTCAGAAAAAATAAACTGGGCTCATTTTCACAAAGAAAAAATAGCTGGGCTGGTCACATGGTGAACATAAAATATAAGCCTGGGCTAGACGGGCCACGACCCAGTTCAAACCCTGCTCCGTCTCAACAATACCAATCAAAAAAATACTGCTCGAGTAGCTACGTCCTAGGTGTCAGCCGATCTTGTGCTGTTCTCTTGTCTATTGACTATATACGCTCACAATGTCGTGGGTCCCAGATGTCAGGAAAACACTAGGAGGAAGCATTTTATTTCTCCATACGTTGACGTGGTGGGCCCCTACTATCATCCTCTCCACGTACTTCTGCCGATTCCTATTGTTTGTTGACCATGTTGACAACGCGAGAGGGTGGCGCCGCGGCGAGCGTACCAAAGCGTGCGAAGGACGTCGGTGTTAATGATTTAGGAGACGGTGGGGCGGCGATGAGTGCGCTGAGGCGCAGCCAACCGTGGGAGGCGGAAGCAGGCGGCCCTGCCGGCGCTGGTTTGGTTTTGGTGGCTGGAGGAAGACAAGACTGAAGAAACACGACAGACTATAAAAGCAGCAGGAGTACTTAACAACCTTAACTGAAACCAGCAGGGGCACTTAACAACCAAAGCTGAAAGCAGTCTGAGTACTTATACAAGTTCAACTGTACAAAGCACGCCTCGAACAGTGCTACTTTGCCTATAGTTAACCAAGGGTTAGGCCGCCAAGCCCCAGGACAAGGCCCAGGCGCCACCCCGCGCATCCACAACCTTCTGAAAGCGGCTTCATCTCGCAATGTGGTCAATAAACAGGATATTCGCTTTAGAGCCATGGAAAAGCATGAACATAATCTTCTGTCCTATTCTCTAAGATGGACGGGCCTTCATTATTTGAGACCACCCACGAATAAGTATCTTTTCACCTCCAAGGGGAATTGAGTAGGTCGACATAAACATCATGTTGTGACCAAGCGCAAGTCTGACCCGACCATGGTCAGGCATCTGTATAGGAACAATAGAACTCGGCAGTTCCTGTTTCAAGAAGATCACAGCTATAAAACTGTGTATAAGCAATAGTTTATGAACAACATATATAACAGAAAACAACTCGTACCATAAATTTCTCGACATAGTTGGACCTGTTCAACGAGTGCAGCAGTGGCACACATATCCCACGTGGCCTTCCACCATTGAAACGCCCCACAAGGACCTCAAGACGATCAATAAAGTGTAGGAACATGTGGATGTCGTCCCAGTAAACTTCAGTGCCATCAGTAACAGCCGAGTCACTATAGAATAACAAACGAGCAGCCTGCTTAACTCTGAAAAAACCTACACGTGCCACCAATTATAAGAAAATATTAGTTAGAAGTTAAATTGCGATTAGTTAGAGATTTGTTGCTACTTCTAAAGTTAAATTGCGATTAGTTAGACAAAATAGGTGGATTAATAAGTAATCGAGGCAACAAGCAAGAACCAGATACAAAACTAACATGGAGGAACAATTGGAACGACGTCGGGGTGGAAGATCGCAGTGAAGATGAGACCAGGTTCTGCTATTTCCATCAACATTCATGCGTCAACTTAGTCCGTAACACTTGAGAAAGTTTATCCAAGTTCGGCCATAAAAAAAGTAGCGATCTTCTTGGTTCATGAACCCAACTCGGAAGTAATATCCATGGATTGTCTTCACTATGACCATTAAACTAGTGTATTCAGTTATGGCAAGGCCGAGCATCTTGAGTACATGTGTTCTGGCAGAGCAAATAATACACTGCAGGAAAAATAATATGAGAACATAGCATGTTCAAAAAAAAACCACCCTCCCGGATAGAGAAGAGGATTCTAGGAACATGCTGTGCGCGTTTCAAAATGTTGTGGTAGGATGAGAAGGAACAAGTGTGGCGTCTCGCCGAAGGCGCAGAAATCTGTAGGGTACTCGCACTTTGGGCACTGCAACTGAAACACACTAGATTCAGTATGAAGAAAAATGCATCAATGGCGCTGGCTGCCATCCTACGATTACCTGCGACCAAGGGACTTGGATTTATCGGGGATGGATGAAGAATTCGTACCTGGTTCTCCATGAGAAAACCCTATGCAATCGCTGAGCGGGGGTTTTCTCTGAACAAGCAGACGAGGGAGAAGGGGATTCAGGCCCAGTGAAATATTGCCGCTTCGTCCGTCCAGCTTACTGCTAAAGCAGGAAAGGGGGTTGTGATTTGACGACTCATTGGGCATTACTACGGCGCTACGACCGGGGTGTGTCTATCGTGAAGTTGTGCACTCTAATTTGTGCATATGGCACGTGGACCCCGTTGCCGGTTGCCCCACATATCGGTGAAAGGAAGTAGAAAGACAGGAGTAACTAGTTACACATGAATATATTTTTTGACAGAGAGATACTCCCTCTGTAACGCACGGGCATTATGGGGGTTCAGCTGAGAATATAATACTCAGATAGGCTCACGGTTCTAGACTTTGGGCCGCAGGCCGACCCTACATGTTTGGGGGCCCATGTGTTCTACCTCAGCGCTTTTCATATTGCAAGAAATTGGTACTGCGCTGGTTTTAGATGTTGTCGCAAGGCGAATACACAAAATTGAATAAAGCATGGCAGCTGTTGGAATGAAATTGAACGACAGTTCCTAACCAGCAATCAGAGTTGCAATTCTATCAACGATCTACCATGTGATAAATAATACTGTCGTAATGCTTATACACACAGGACACTTGTTTCACCATGCCAGATTATTACATCAAAATATCTCAGAGGATAGATCAGTTCGGCAGTTGCGTGCTGCTACTGAAGAATTTCAAAGTTGATTTGGACCGGCTCTCCTTGCCGAGAAAGTTCGATTTTGACATCATCCCCTACCGCAAGATATGATTTAGATTTGAACCTTGACCACCCTTTAGCATCAATCATCATGCGACCATCCTTTGTACTTACGGTATATTGAGCAGGTTCATTCACACCAAGGCTGCGCATGGTAAGAGAAACTTGGCCGCGGTCGCACGGATTGTTGAACGACTCCCTCGTTACTCTAAGAATTCTCTGTTTGCAAACAAGAAGACATACCCAAACAGTTAGATCAACACAGTGAATCATGTGAAACAACATGGAAAGAAAAAAGAATGAAGCACTTGGGCGGACAATGCTTACCAAGAAGGTGGACATGTCGGTTTTTGTAAGGACTTTGGTATATGAAGTGCAAACTGCAGTCCAGTCTGTTGCCGGTGCAACTGCATTGGCCGGACCAAATGCAAGTGCAAGTGTTGGTGCAGGTGCCAAAGCCGCCGCTGCTACCGGAGATGGTGCTCCTTGTAGAGCTGGTGCCGGTGTCGATGCCCGATCCTTCGGTAGATCAGACTGATCCGCCGACGCGGTCGGTGCCCAATCCTCAGCTGGATCAGACTGAGTTGCTGCCGCTGTCAGTGCTAGAGCAACTGCCGGTGCTCGATCTGTGCGAGACGGCGGCGATCGTGTCTGGTCTGCTATGATCAGCTTTCTAACTTGACTAGGATCCGTGACTATGATCCAGTTTTTTTCTTCATTTCTTTTAAATGTGAGAAGGACTAATTGTGGCATTTTTGTTAAACCAAACTGTAGTTCATCATGGGGATTCAACTTGTACTCAGACAACATACTGATCCAATGTTTTCCAGTAATATAAGTGATGGACAATGCCTTCATTACTGACACGACATAAGAAGTGAAACCTGCAAAAATAGCCATCGTAGAGCAAACCAAATGGTTTATTCTGTGATAAATGTCACATGGCAAAACCTGCATCATCAAATTGCAGGAAAAGAAAGAAAACATGACATTAAATCAATAAGATTTAGACAGTAAATCAATAAGATTTACTTGATGTGACACGAGTGAATCCTTACCAGGAAATCACTATGTTGAAGTACTAAACAGAAGATTGATTGTCCAACTACGCGTGTCATGCAGGGGCCCTGCCTACTCCCACAAGCAGGACAGTCCAAAGGTCGTGACAAATCGTATGGACCGAACATCCATGGGACTGGAAATCCTGGTGGGTGCGATAAACCCTGCAATGCATACAGATATTGGAGTATAACCATAGTTGATAAACCATCCTCACAAAAAATATGATCTGGATACTTCAAAATGTACAGACTGAATTGAGTGGACAGACATTAACATAGACCATTCTCAGGACTGACTAGACACCAAATGCGGCAATACTAATAAACAATACAGGGTTCACAAACACAAATCAAGTACTGAACAATAGTACTTACTATAGACAAGCAAAGTTGCACTAACTAAACTCTGTAGACTATTTCTTGCCACCGACCTACGGGATGAACCCCGCATAACTGACTAGGCCATGGACTTCGTGCGAGATGTCTACATGCACCATCACCATCTTGTCAACCTTGGAGAACCTAACAGAGTCGTCTTTCCACTCATAAACATGATGATGAAGACAGGCCACATCAGATTTGTTGGGAAGCTTTACAAGAACCACACCCTTCGTAATCGAAGGCACAACCAGGAAATTGTTGTGGCCAAGTACAACCTCGAGAACACGCCTGACAACAATGCTACAGGAAAACACTAGTTCATGACACGTGGCGACAAGGACACAGCAGCTGGATAGTTCAATAGTAGAACTCATCATCAGGTCTTCCAGTTCACACGGCATGACTTTGAGAACTTCATCTCCACCGCGGACCTGGTTCTAATTCAAACAGAAACCATATTTTATTACTACCGCCATTCAGAAATATAAGATGATTTTCGATATTATACTCCATATATGACTACATATACGCACAGAAATGAGTGAACAAAGACACTAGAACATGTCTTCAAAGGCATGAGACCAGAGGGAATACATGCAATATCCATAACATAAGTTACTGAGGCAAATATACCCTCTTAAAAGGTAGCATTGATGTTCATAAATTACTCCCTCCGTCCCAAAATTCTTGTCTTAGATTTGTCTAGAGACGGATGTATCAAGTCACATTTTAGTATTAGATACATCCGTATCTAGACAAATCTAAGACAAGAAATTTGGGACAGAGGGAGTAGTTGAAAGTAATCTATAAGAAATCAGTGTCAACCTCTCGCATGTTTTGGTAAAAAGAGGAATTTAGAACCGTCATTTGGCACACTAAAATCACATGCAAGATCACCCAGAAAGCTGTACTATACTACCAATACTAGTACTGCGTGTTAGATGAAAAAACATGATCAAGATCGAGAAAAAGATCGTCAACAAGAGACATTACCTGGACTTGCTTAATGAGGGATCCCGGAGAGGGGGGCTTGGACAGGGCGATGGCTTTGAGCTTGTCTGCGGTAGTCTCGGTAGGGTGCTTGCGCTTCTTCGTACCATGAGCCTCGATGGTTTTGGGCAAAGCCATAGACATCACGTCGGCCGGTGCTCAGGCGTCCATCCAAGAGAGGAAGCTGAGAGAGAAGAGTGAAAGGAGGAACTAGATGAGGGAGAAGCAAAGCGAGTGGGGGGTTTTCTTCAAGAGAGGAAGCTGAGAGAGAAGAGTGAAATGATGGTTGCTTCGTCCGTCCAACTTCCTGCTGGAAAGGAGGGGGTTTTGTGATTTGACGGCTCATTGGGCATTACTGCGGCAGTTCGATCAGGGTAGTCTACCGTCACTCTACTACGGAGTAATTTAGTGCATGGCTGGTGGACCCAGGTGCTGGCTATCCCACACGTCGGCGAAAGTGAGTAATTTAGTGCATGGCTGGAGGAGGATCCGCACGGTAGAGCGTGTCCACTGTTTAATGATTACAGCAAGCGTTTCCACTCTTACGACGGAGGAGTGCGAAACATGGCAGCCACTTGAACATACATAGTGCTCCTACTACTAGGCATGTGCAGTGGTTCATATGTCAGTACTACACAATCGTGTTGCTAGTGTAGTAAGATATGACGATAACAAATGATGTTGTGCGCATGTCAACTACTCCTATATGTAACATATTACCGCTTTTTCAACTGTCCGGTCGAGAATGAACAGTGAGATCAATGTTAACAGAACTAGGTACACAGCGCATGGAGAGTACGGTGCTACAGTACTCCACAAAACATGAACCATATGAAGCACATCCTATAGTTTTAGACATGGTGTATGAAGGGTGCACGGGATGGGAGCAAAAGTTCCCTTCTCGAACCACTTTTGGGTGTTTGGCAGAGTGCATGAACCATGAAGGGTGCATGAGTCCACATTAGTAGGTTGACAAAAATACACGAAGAGGAAACAACTATATTGAGATGAGAATGCAACCAAACACACCCACATGCTTTGTGCTACAGTGACTGATCTGCACCGTCTGAGTTTGATCCAACGGTCATGTTGCGCCGAGACATGGACATGCCCATGCAGAGGGCGCCTAAACACCACCGAAGTCCCTCTGCTTCTTGAGGCGCACGACGTTGGTGATGCAGGGTGCAACTGCCCGCAGAGCCCGCTCCCGGTAGACGGGAGCAAGCTCATCAAAGACGGCGTCCAATGGCACGAATGGATTCTGGTGACGGAGCCCTGAAAGGATTCGCCCGGCAACGGCGATGGAAGCCCGCAACCCCTCCTTGTCCAGCTCAGCCCCCACCATCGCGCGGAGACGGCTCATATCCTCAGAGATATAGGTGAAGAAGGAGACCAGGTCAGGAAGCCGCAGCTCGTTGAAGTCGACCGGGTGGTCGAATGGGTTTAGCCCGACGGCCGGCATCATCGCGCTGGCACGACGGTAGGCATCGTGCAGCCTCAACACATGCGTGGCAACTTGGTTCACCAAGTGGCTGAGGCGATCCTGGACCTCGTCATGATCGGCCCGCTCGCGCTCCAGCCGGCTCCCCTAACGGCCTATCGTATCTCCCGCTTTCTGTAGCAATGCCGCCGATGCCTCGAGCATCTTTGTGGTGGACGCATGCCGCTTTTGAAGCTCCATGAACTCCCGCACATAACGGAGGAGCATGGCACTCCTCTCCTCCTTGAGCTCACGGAGCTCCACGTCCTTGGCCCTGAGCTCCGTATCCTTGGCATGGAGCTCCTGTGTCAGGCGCCTCACCTCGGCCTCCGTGATCTGCTGCGCCGCCATGGCACCAGGTAGAAGCAATGGGGAGAGGAAGTAAAGGGGGTGAAACGGCTGAAAGGCAATGCAATCTACGGGAAGGCGGAGAGAGCCACCCGAGGAGCGGGGAATCTTTTGGTTTTCACCACGATAAAACACCAGTCGACGACTTCTCACATGAGGGAGCAATGGGTTTTTACAGGCGGAGTCATCGTGACTAATTGTTGCCGCGCCTGCTCCCGTCAATCAAAAAATTAAAAATCCTGCCGCGCTTGCTCCTGTCAATCAAAAAATTAAAAATCCTGCCGCACCCAAACACCAGAGCAACGCCGCGGTGGATATTTAAATTTACCTGCAGGCAAGTAGATAAAAAAGGGGTGAAAAAACAAATGTGGCGGCGGCCTAGCTAATTGGTTGAACTAGCCCAACTAGCTAGCCACCGTGCTTCACTGATGTACTCGGTGGGAAAGGTGGTCTTTCATGATTTGATGACTCATTTACTTGCTTCGGCGCTACGATCGAGGAGGACCCAGAAAACATGCGGTAGGGCATCCCACGTCAGGAAGAATATATGCGTGCACCACCCGGGAGGACCCGGAAACCACGCGGTAGGGTGTGCCACGTCTCGGCACGGAGGAAAAATGTGCGTGTAAAAATATATTGTATCAGACGTAGTACCTATGGTTCGACCTCGGGACCCAGCCAGTCGGTCGAAAACACCCCACTAGCCACACAGCTTCATCATGCAAACGTGGCACGGTTAGCTCCGTCTCGACCAGCCACAACGTCTCTTGTTCTAGGCGATTCTTCCATTTTCCAAGCTTTTTTTAGTTGTAATAACACCACAACAAGCTAGCGCCACTCTTCGTATGTTCCTGTGCAAAGATTAGACGATGGAGAGAAGAGAGATTGAGATTGCAGACCTGGGACCCACCAGTAAGTGAGACAACGGTCATGCATGTGTTGACGAGGCACTCCCTCTACTCTACTCAACGCAAGTACTGTATAAAATCAAGTTATGGGACAAAGCCAACAACCGTTCATTTTTTCAGGCTATCGACTTACACTTTGTAGTCCAGGTTGCTAGTTCGAATCTCGTCTTTCAGATTTGTTAGTTTTAGGTCCAAATTTGATTAATGAGAAGTGGGACCCCCGTGTGTTGTTCCGATATTTCAGTGTAGGATGATTTTTTTGAACAAACACTTTACGCGGTTAGACAAGTAACGGCACGAGTTACACATATTTTGCAAGTTTACGAACAAGAATGATAGCGGCATAGAATATCACATCCACCCCGCAGCTTAGATACTATGCTGATACAAGTTTTTACACCGTTGGAAGTGAGATCCAATGGCTTGGGAGTAGTCTTTGTGATTATGCGCAATTTCCAAACTCTCCAAAGGTTTTTTTGCAGATAAAACATTTAGGCCTCGTGTGTGCCGCTGCATCTTCGATCCAATGGCTCCCCGGTGCTCATATTAGGTGCTCCCCGTAGCTTAATTACCCGCTACGGTGATATGAGCATCTAGGTCGTATGATCAGTGATCAGATGGCACATGCATAGTACTTGTACATTCTGTGCATTTCCCAAACTCTATCAGCCGTATATTGCAAAAACATTCAAACCTCCTACTGTGGGCCGTTAGATCTCAGTGAACTCGTATCACCATAGAATCTACGGTGCGGGAGCACCTCATACTCTCCCGTGCGAGAAAACATAAGGTGCTATCGCGGCTTGGATGCTACGGTGATACGAGCTTGGAGGTCGTTTGATCTGAGATCCAATGGCATCTGAGCAGTCTTTGTGCTTGTAAGCAGTGGCCGAACTATTTTGGGGCTTTTCTGCAAAAAAACATTCAAACCACCGAGGAGGTGTTGGGTCACAAATCCAACGCCTCCGAAGAGCTTGTATCATCAAAGCATCTAAGGTGTGGTAGCACATGTATTCTTACATACAGGAGAATATGATGTCCTCCTTCATCTTAGATGCTACAGTTATACGAGCTTCGAGGTCGTTGGATATGGGATCAAAGGGCATCTAAGTAGTTTTTGTACAAATTGTGTGCAATTCTCAAACTCATCAAGGTTTCCTGCAAAAAAATTAAGACACATCATGTGAGCTGCCATATCTCAGATCTACAAGCTCCAAGCAACTTGTGTCGGCATATAGCATCTAAGGTATGGGGGCACATGATATTCTCCCGGGGAGGAGGGGTGGGGCGTGCACAACCAATCGGTGGTTGGGAGGGTGGGGACAAATATAATCTAAACAACCCTAAAGAGAGCTCCACAATTTTATCTAAGGTCGAGGGGTTGAACCCCTGACAATCATAGCTCCGCCTAAACACAATATTTGCACGTATTGTAGTACCACACTTAATATTCATGTTTCAGTTTCATGTTCATTTTAAATATTGAACTGATGACCATGGATGTCTTACATTTTACTCCCTTTGTTCCTAAATATTAGTCTTTTTAGAGGCTTCAAATGGACTGGCACATACGGATGTATATAGACATATTTTAGAGTCTAGATTCACTCATTTTGCTCCGTATGTAGTCACTTGTTGAACTCTCTAAAAGACTAATATTTAGGAATAGAAGGAGTATTTTTGAATTCGTGTCATACATGCATGGGTTGGAAAAATAGATGCACTATACTTATTGGATTGTTGTTGTGTTCGTGCGTGTGTGTCTCTGTGCGTGTGTGTGTGTGTGTGTGTGGTCATATGCTTGATACATACAAAGTTTTCTCACCTCCATATTGTTCATGTTTTAAATTTGAATTTGCATTGGAAAACTTACTAGGGATACCATGAAATGTGAAATCCACGTTGAGATAACTATATCACAAACTCACTAATTCAACAACTCGTCATAAATCAATTACCACGTTGAGATTAGTATTTGCAAGGAAAATACGGGTATTGTAATACACATAGATTCGTTCGGCTATTTAAAAGGTTCCTTTCGTATTCTCGAATGGTAGGACCCAAGGGCGTACCAGCCAGACCTTGGCTCGTGTTGATCCTAAAAAAACGGGCTCGTGTCCTTTGGTGGCGTGCGTGGTACGCACATTAGGCAACCCCAACCAGTCGAGCCTTAGCGTTTCAAGTCGAAATATCTGGCGGCCAGAATTCCAGCCCTAGGAAATTCCCCTCATGTCCCGGTCCATAATGACTACCGATGAACAACGGAGGGATGCTTTAGTAACTACCGTGCCGAGCACGGTTCAATTCCCTCGGTCACCGCTCGTCAAGGTCACCCGTCAACTGCATTGCCTGGTACTACTACTAGTACTACACCAGGATGAGCACAGAATTGAGCCTGTTTCTTCGTGCCTAGTACTTGAGTTAATATATCAGGCAATGCACTGGTACACAGGGATTATCCTTTTACGATTTATAGGGCTTATCTCAAAATTTTAGTTTTCCCATTTTATAAGTCTCAATTTGGTTGTTCCCCATCACATGTTTAGATTTCAAGGTGCAATAAATCATTACATGAAATAATTAAGAGAAAATTGACCAATCCATGTACTTTATGCATGCATGCATTGCAATTAATGCATTCGTAAACATAATTTTTGAGGAAAACAAGCGCATTAATTGAGTGGTTTTGCAAACTACAACAATTGTTCCACCACTCACCATAGTGAGATTTTTGAATTGAGCCCTATAACCCGTAAAGGAGGTTTAACTAAGCAAAATGTTTGACCAAATCCATTCTTAAGAAATACAATAGGACAGATGTACGACTTGAAAATTTATTGCATGATGCAGGTTATGATATTGTTTTGAATCCCGGATCTTAAATTTCAGAAAATCCAAAAGTGAGCATAAATTCTTGAAACTGAGCATGGTCACGTGAAATGGCACAAATATTACTTCGTAAGTTTTTTCTTCAATTCGAGACAAGCTGCTTATGACAAGTTGCACAAATGAAGAGCCAAGGTATTTTGGAACAAAGACCTGTCATGTTAAGGCGAACGCTTTTACTATTGAAACCGTGGGCGTTTACGTGCCGCCACGAGTCCCCGCTTCTCATCGGCAGGTGCCGTCCCAGCAAGCGTGTGAGTCGATGGGAGGCGTGCGAGCAGACCGCTGCGCCGGCTGTCAGGGAGGCGCGCGAGCAGACCGCTGTGCAGACTCACCGGAGGCGAGCCCTTTGACCAGGCTTCGCCGCCCACCGTCGTCCCAACTGCTCCCACTTTTAATGTCACCGGCACCGCAGTTTAAAATCAACCCCGCACTACCCGGTATCGCTACAATCCTCTCTCTTCCTCTCCGATTCTCCTGTCGTCTACCACCAACTAGCCTGACCTAAACGTACGCCATGCCGCATCACGATGGTCTGCCCTTACTGTTCCAATTTCATGAGGAAGACACCGAGCCGGAGTCTCAAGAACATAAGGCGCTTTGGGACAAGCTTGAACTGCCCTTGCGGGAAGACGCCGCGCCTGTCCCCGCTCCCGTTCCAGATCCCGTCGCCCCGAGTACGCCAGCGCCCATCCCCGTGGCATTGATGGGCTGGGAGCCGCACATTGTCACCGAGCTTGATGCCACGGGGTTTCACGAGGTCCCCGCCGACTTTCATGCGCCCGTGCACCTGCCAGCGCATGCGCCTGCGCGTGCACTGATGCACACGCCCGTGCCGGTGCCAGTGCACCTGCCAGCGCATGCGCCTGCGCGTGCACTGACGTGCGCGCCCGTGCTGGTGCCCGTGCACACGAATGTCTCCGCTGCGCCGTTGACAGCGCCTGTCCCCGCGCGGGTGCCAGTGCCGTCATTCAGTGGGCCGACGACACACAGAGCACGGCAGAGGAGCCGCTTCCCACTGCGAGACACCCCCGCCGCCGCGTAATCTAAATTTGCCATGAAAAACGTTCGGATTGCCATGCTTAAAATCCGAACGTTCATCATTTCCGTTTATTTTTATATCGATCGTCGTATAATTTAAAGTCGGGGTCAGACTGAACGAAATGTATGGTTTGATTGATTGAATGTTCTGCTAGAGCCGTATCAAATTAAATATAAAACATCATCAAGCCACATGTATTCCTTGTCATCCAACGACCTAGACCGCTTCAATGTCGAGCGCTCAACACGTTTAGCGTGCAGTTAATTTCATGCCAAAAATAGTGCTAATCACATGACAACACGCAAATAATATCATAGTAGTTAATATCCGCATGCACTTAATATACTTCCAAATTAATGTCCATTGCACATACACACTGACTAGTGCTGCTAGTATGTGAAACTCGTGCCGTGACTTGTGAACGCATCCAGATATGGTCAAACAACATCCCCCGCGAATTCTTCCTGTTTGCCCGTGCGTCTAAACGCAGAAGGGGAGGAGAGAGAGAGAGAGAGAGCACACATGGAACCCACCAGTAAGTGAAGGCGAATAGTACTAAAAATAATATTACATGTTATCCATTAATTAGGCTGTGGTAATATAAAAACATTATGTAAACAAAGGGGTACAACAAACATTGCTATTCTACGGATGTTGCCTATTGATGTGTGCCTTGAAGGCCCGGTCGCATGTTCGACCCTTGTCCTTTATTTTTTAATTTGTATATGGGTCCAAATTTGTTTCATGACATGTGGGCCCCTCGGTGTGTAGTTTGTAGCACTTTAATTTGTGGGTCGAAATTTGTTCCATTCCAAGTGGACTATCGGTGTGTAGTTTTGTAGCTTATTTATAATAATTAAAGAGAACAACATAGTTTTTTCAATAATACCATGGTGCGACATTGAAGGCGAGAAAGGACGTGCGAGAGAGCGATGACCGAGCCAGAGGGAAATCAACTAGGGGAGTTGCGTGGGTTGCAACGGTGTTTGGAGTAGTTGTGGGCCGAATGCTACGAAAATATAATCTAAACCGACCGGAATAAATGCCTACACAAATTAATCCAAGGTTGGAGTGCCCCTCGCAATGTAAATAGCTCCGGCTTTGCGAGGGATGGAGAGGTAGTAGCTTCAACGCGTGGAAGATACGGTGTGAGAAAGCGAGGTCAATCGAGAGACATATAGATAGAGAGACAAAGTGAGTGTGGTCCGACATTCATTGAACAAATATATATGCTCCGGAGAGATATTGTCCGATTGAGCTTTTGGTAAGGGTGAGGGTTGTAAGATAGAGCTTGAGAGATGATCCATTCACAAACGTGTAGATATATTTTGTGCGTGGGAGAAAGCAAGGTTAACCGATCACAAAGGGGCCATGCGATCGAAAGAGTGAGACGGGTTGGAGAGAGTGACCTAGATAGATGATGTGCGTGAGAGAGTATACAATGTGAATAGGTCGAATAGGGCTCAAACATGGTGATATATCTCATATACTACCATGTGGTACTACATATACTACTTTATCATTTTAAATATATTCATATACTATATCTAAGATATTTCAAAGCAAGTTACATGAAAAAATTACATATGAACCCATAGTTTTTGTTATATTTGTGAAATGCGTACATATTTGTACGTAAAAAAGAGCATACTCAAAACATGATATATACTACCTAAAATTAGTATATATATTACCTAATCATTGTTA
Organism: Triticum aestivum; assembly: GCF_018294505.1. NCBI lineage: Eukaryota > Viridiplantae > Streptophyta > Magnoliopsida > Poales > Poaceae > Triticum > Triticum aestivum. The sequence goes on from NC_057801.1 coordinate 734,313,505, forward strand.
TATACTACATACTACACGTACATACTCTCAACTTTGACAG
>NC_057801.1:734313554-734332129 GCF_018294505.1 Triticum aestivum
AGAGAGAGAGAGAGATTGAGTGAGCGTGGCCCATCATGAGGTCGAAAGAGTGGCGGCGGCTTGGATGGACTGACCTAGATAGACAATCTGCGTGAGAGAGTATAGAGTGTGTCGATCGAGGCCCGAACAGGGAGATATATCATTTGTGTGTGAAAGAAAACGAGGTTAAACGAGACTCGGATAAAGAGAGCGAGATTGAGCGAGTGTGGCCCGCCATGCGGAAGAAAGAGTGAGACAGTCTCGAGGGAGTGACCTAGATATACAACGTGCGTGCGTGCGCACGAGAGGTTGGGGGGCTAGATAGGCAATGCATGTATTTAGCGCGAGAGGGTGAGAGGGAGAGGGGGGAGAGAGAGAGCTCGACATGGGGTGCAATGGCGGGTGTGTGAGGTAAATACATTTGGTAACAGGAGTGGAAAAAGGGGTTGTGTAATTGAGAGACTTAGAGATCGAAACATGGAGAGAAAGAATGAACGTGTGTTGGAAACCGATAGCTTGCTAAGGTGGTTAGGAGAGGAAGATTGACCGATACAGGAAGTATGTAGTGTTTGTGTGAGGGGGGGGGGCTAAAAACAACATTTGAATGTACATAGTACGAGACTTAATATTGATGTTTCAATTTGGTGTACATTGTAAGATTTGAACCGAGGACCAGACATAGGGGTAATTATTTTGAATTCGTGCCATACTAATTTCGAAAAGTTGACATTGACTCAATTTGTTGTGCTATTTTGTAGGTCATATGTTTGAATCCATCCAAAAGTTTTCTCACTGCCATGGTGTTCATCATATACATATGAATTTGTGTTAAAAAAGTAGCATGGATACAGTGAAGTGCGAAATCCACGTTAGAATTGGAGATCGCTACATGACACACACTCTAATTCAAATAACTAACTACGTGACACACACTCTAATTCAAATAACTTAGCGTGGGTACCGTTTCGAGTTTTTTTTAAATAACTCCTCATTAATTAATTTATAGTACTCCCTCTATTCACTTTTATAAGACCTTGAAGACATTTCAGACAATGTGCAAAACAATTCATTTTAAGTTGTCTGAAACGACTTAAAAAAGTGAACGGATGGAGTATCTCGTTTCGAGTGACTAATTATTGCAAGGAAAACACGGGCATGGTAATACATACAGATTCGTTTGCAAATGAAAGAAGATTCGTTTCGTTTGTATTCTCAAATGTAGGCGCACCAGGTAGACCAGGGTCGTGTCAGGGTGGACGCTGCTTCGGTGCCTTAAAGGCAACTGCCCTTGGGTGACTGACATGTGGGCCAGCCACCTGTTGGGCCCACATGTCATGGACACAAAGGCAGGTGCCTTAAGGCACCGAAGCATAGTCCTGTCGGGGTGGTCGCTTGTGTCGGACGGACGCGTAGCACCCGGCCACCCACCCCCCTCCCCCCCCCCAAAAAGGACGACGACAATATAAGTTCGCGCTTCCATGTTTCGGATTGAAATATCTGGCGGCCCCAATTCCAGCCCTGCAAAATCTCTCTTCTCCACCGTCCCCTTCCGCGCCCAGATTGCTCAAATCCCTAATTCGCCACAATCCCTCGAATCGCCCCTCGTCTAGTCTCTTTCCCCACCATTCCCCACCTCCGTGCCAGACAACGATGACGAAGACGACGGTCGCGCTTCACCACCGCACCGGAGCTACCTCATCTACGCCCTAGTCCACCGCACCGGGTGGTCCACCGACAACGTCGGCCGCCACAACCGATGTGCCTCACAGACAGCGAGTTCCACCGCATCAGGTGCGCTTCACCGACGCCGTCTCCCAGCTCACCGGGGCTACTTCACCGAGCACATTGTCGCACCTCCGCCCCCGAGGCTGTTGGGGCTTCACCAACGGTCTCGTCCACTCGTAGCGCTCCGCTGCCACTCAAGATCTGCATCTGTGCGCGGCCAGCCAACACCAGCGCATCACCCTCAACGGCTCTGAAGTGACCCGCACTCTAGCTAGGCGAGCATTCCCAAACCCCGGCCCGAACTAGGTATCCACACATCACTCCCTTGTGCACTGTTCCGGCGATGTTTGGATATCCTTTCACTGCTCTCTTAGCTTACACGCCTATGCAACTCTGACTTTAACTCTTATTTCTTCTGGAGATATCATCTTAAAAAAGCAAATCCATTTTTAGCGAAGCATGACGGCGCTACGGGATCTGGTACACATCCTGCACACCCGTATAACCTTGCAAGTATCTATCCACCGGTACAACATCAAGGTCGATTACTCTTATTTGGTCAACCATTTGCTGTGTCAAAAATGCAGAGGGGGATGCAAGGAGCACAAGGCCTGCACATCCAAGCAAGTGGTAACATGGACTTGTACATGGAACATCCCAAGCGCAAGCAGAGCTGCAGTGAGCCTCTACAACGAGCTAGCATAAGTCCCTGCATTTCATTTAATTCATACTGGCATTCGTGTATGATTTGTGTGCAGTGGCTGATCCACGAATTCAAGTTACCAGGGGCGAACATTTAACTTAAAAAATACGAAGGCACTTGCACTCCGGAAATCAACATAACTTGAGAAATGTGAAGCTACATGCACTTTGAAAACTAGCTAATGATCCAAAGTAGTTCAGATTATAAACACTAAATGATGCAAGCACCAAAAAGCATGGTCTGTACCTACTTGAATTATTCGTTCTCTGGCTAAAAATATCGAAGTGTAATTGCACGTATAACCAATGCGCAAACTGCATATCAATATATCTATCCTGCACAAGTATGCCAATAGTTTCAAACAACAGATTAGAAAAGTATTTATGCTATGTTGTCATGATATAGGGACTTTCTAGTAGATGGCCTCGACGTTTCCTCAAGCTATGAAAATGCACTATAATTTGCTTGTCATCAATGCCTGCAAATCTCTGTCTCTCTCAACATAGTAGATCATCATTAGACACTAAATCCTTCAATGAGCTTGCAAAATGCTTGCATTAGATCCTTCATTAGACACTATATGTTCATCACCAGGAGCATGTAAAATGTTTGCATCAAATCCTTCGTTAGCAGTCTGTTCATTTGACACTTCAGGCCCAAGAACAACATGAGCTTGTATGTTTGCACCGGAAACTTGATTAGATACATCAGATTCAGTCAGTTCAGTATTGATTGGGGGAGTTATAAAATAAGTAGAAATTGGTTTCATTTTCTCATAGATTCCCTACATACAAGCAGTTTTACAACACCGTCAGGTTTATCTATTGGCCAGAAATTGAAGAGTTGAATTAGATATAATCAGGGATGTGATGTACCTACTCGCTGCGCATGCTACTCTTGCAAGCTGCGACTGTCTGTTTGCGCAAGCTCGATGCCATGCCCGTGCTGTCGCCGCTACCTCCCACGCAGACTACACCCAGGGTTGGATCTTCATCTTCTTGTCCTTCCGTTCGCTTGAAGCCCGGCGACCGCCCTCCAATGAGGGCGCGAGGAAGTGCTGTGTCGGTCTGTCCAGCGGTGGCTAGGTTAGGAGCAAACCAGACTGGAGGCTGGAGCGAATGAATTGGGATTTTTCCTGCTGTCGATCGATATGGGAGGCGCTCGTATGGGCCGCGAGCCTGCTATAGGGCCTGCCTTGCACTTATGTTATTGGCCCATCCAAATTGAAACATTTTTCTTCATTTTTTACATTGCTTGCTCGTGCGTTGGGATGAACAAAACTAGCATGGGCCAACCTGGATGACTCAAACTAGGTGCACACTTTCTAGCCACCTAAGGAGGCTGCCCATACCAGCCCCTATGGTGGCGTCGCCCCTTTTTTGTGTGTATGACTGGATAGTGAAAAATATTCCAGTGGCGCTTTTGATTTACCCACAGAATGGTTGAATTGCTTGTTTCGATGAATTGAGTTCGCCAATAATGTGAAGGATGCCAGTCTTTTCATCCTATTGTAGATTGCTTAGATCTCGATATGCCAAAAGTAATCACATGAAATATACAGTAAAAGCCAGTGTGATGTGTTTTGCTACAACTAGTCTGAATACACGTCCTCATATAACATATCAAGGACGCACCATCTTACCAGATTAACCATTCGACTTACCCATGCAGTGTGGGAAGAAAGAAGTATTGGGACTGCGTATCCAAGCAATTGATGCCATGGACTCCTTTGTACAACCTTGTAAGCGAAAAAGAAGTTGCAGTGTCCCTGTACAAAGAACTACCGTAAGTTCAGTTACCTGCTTCTCGGAATTTTAGTTAGCCACTTATTGCAAAATTGTTCAATTACGTTGCTTGGCTTAATTTAGTTTGCTACTGATTACATAATGGCACAGCCTGTTAATCATATTGTAGACTGCACCTATCTATGTGTTTGATACTTACTGTTAAGAATTACCTGTTTGCCTTAACTTAAATATCTACTTGTTTGTTTAACTGCTTTGCTGCTGCAACAACGGGTTACAATGATGTTAATAACTACTGTACTTTTCAGCATCCAATTGAAACTCTTTAATTCCTTGTTTGTTTAACTGGTTTGCCGTTATAACTCCCAGTTGAGATGTTTTGCTAACTTCAACTTTTCTGAATCCAATCGGAACCTTAATGGCAAAACAGGTTAGCCCAAGATCAAAGAGCGAGGTCCCCATGGATGTTGCATCATCCCACAGCAGTGACACCGGCCCAATCGTGCATTATGAATTGCCAACTACTGATGCTCTAGAGGCTAAACTAGTGGTAGAAAGAGATTCTGCTTCTGCACTTAGAGATGAAGTTGACATGTTGAGGAAGAAAACAACACAATCACAAGCAGTACTCAAGACAACCATTAAATATTTGGTGGATTTCAAAACGAAGCAAGCTGAGACTGACCAGATTGTTAAGGTCCTGAAGGAAAAAGGTAATTAAATTCCTACTTGGTAAATCATAGGTGAAATGTTCTTTCCATAGTTGAATAACCTTTGTGTTGTCTGTTCATGTAATCAATCAAACCATTTGTTTTAGAGATCATGTAATCATTGTTTTTTTGGTTTCTAATTTTATTTGAGCACAAGTCTGTATTAATTGATAAGACTCGGACACATTTCATTTGGATTGCTGTGCCAGACCTACAAATATGCCAATCAGGCTGAATGTGCATTCAGCAATAGTAGTAGTATAGATGGACCATAAGTGGCACGCATCGGAAAGGGCCAAGATGCTAGCTAAAAAAGGATGTTGTTTTAGCGAGGAAAAAGTACAGCGGCCTGGCTTATGTATGTTAGTTGATATTATTGATCCATATACTCTATAAGTGTTTATATGTCTGTTAGTTCTGTACATTCTTGGTTGATTGACTCGGTATTTGAATCTTGATACATCGCTTGTGTACATATCTAAATGGGAGTACACATTATGCTGCATGTGACATTTGAGTTGGACATGAAGTGTTCCAAATATTCGAATTCACCTTAAACTGGATTCTAGTTTCTGAATTTGAGTATCGGCATTTGTAAACCATATTCATATATGACAGTGGAATACATCTTTGTCGTCCTTTTGAAGTTATATAAAAACACATAGAATGATTTATAAAGATTCATATAGGAATACAAAGTGGATTCGAATTTAGTTGCCAGGGTAAATGTCGGTGTCAAAACCGGCGGATCTCGGGTAGGGGGTCCCGAACTGTGCGTCTAGGCGGATGGTAACAGGAGACAAGGGACATGATGTTTTTACCCAGGTTCGGGCCCTCTCAGTGGAGGTAAAACCCTACTCCTACTTGATTGATATTGAGGGTATGGGTATTACAAGAGTTGATCTACCACAAGATCAGAGAGGCTAAACCCTAGAAGCTAGCCTATGGTATGATTGTTGTTCGTCCTACGGACTAAACCTCTCCGGTTTATATAGACACCGGAGAGGGCTAGGGTTACACAGAGTCAGTTACAATGGGAGGAGATCTTCATATCGTATCGCCAAGCTTGCCTTCCACGCCAAGGAAAGTCCCTATCCGGACACGGGACGAAGTCTTCAATCTTGCATCTTCATAGTCCGGGAGTCCGGCCAAAGGTCATAGTCCGGCCATCCGGACACCCCCTAATCCAGGACTCCCTCAGTAGCCCCCGAACCAGGCTTCAATGACGATGAGTCCGGCGCGCAAATTGTCTTTGGCATTGCAAGGCGGGTTCTTCTCCTGCTCCATATAATTGTAGAATAGTGTCTGGCTTCTGATAAATGTTGCGCTCCTTGGCTTCCACGCCCAATAAAGGCCATTTTCCATGTGTCGAACGAATGCGAAAAGCCAGGGTATTTTTACATTTCCCCCCTAGCTGCGCAAATGAGCCGCCTATAAAAAGAGACGAGGATCTAGATCCGAACCACACCACCCTCCCTCCGAGAGCATTCATCGGAGCGCTTCTGGCAAAGATCCATTCCATCATGGATAGTCGACGCGGCTCCTCCTCTCGCGCTCCCAGCCCTCATCCTGGAGATTGGGAGGGATGCTCAGTCCCGCACAGCGAGCTAGTGGCGCTCCAAACCAAGGGATTTCTTCCTCCAGCCTTTATGGTTCCGGTTCGAGCCGGACTCGCCATCTACAAGGGTGGAAAACAGGCGGAGAGTGTCCCCAATACCTCCAAAGGAGAGCGGGTATGCTTTGTCCCTTATCTAATAAGAGGACTAGGATTTCCAATACATCCTTTTCTCCTGGGGCTCCTGGAGTTCTACGGCCTCCAGCTGCACCACCTGACGCCTGCCTCCATTCTGCATATTGCGGGCTTCGTGGCCCTTTGCGAGCTGTTCTTGGGCGTTGAGGATCATTTTGCGCTGTGGAAAAGATTATTCTGCCTCGTACCCCGTTCTCATGAGGGGTCAATATATCAAGTGGGTGGAGCCAAACTATGGCGTATCGCTGGGACCGGATATCTATCCGGAACCCCGAAGAAGGCGTCCGAAGACTGGCCTTCGGAATGGTTTTATATGGAAGACGCCCCGCTGCTGGATCCAGTTCGGATCGGCCTCCCGGAGTTCAGTAATGCCCCTCTGAAGAAACGCCTAAGTTGGCATCCGCGGAGCCCTCAACGGGAGAATGACAGGGACGTCCTGTACCTGATGGGCCGAATAAGATTATTGGCTCATTCCGGATTGACCATGATTGTGGTCATGGCCACATGCATCATGCGGGGGTGCAGCCGCTCCAATATAGGGGCCACCCCATGTGGGATTTCAATGGGGAGGATGATGCCACCCGTCATGGCCGTAAGGGGCCGGGATCAACCGCTGATCTGGTGAAGATCTTGTCTGGCCTATACAAAGGGGAAAAGGAGGATTTTCTCCGTGTTAGTCCATTGAATGGATTTTCTATGAACAATCCTCGAAGCTGGGTAAGCGAACAATTTTACTCATCTTCCCGCTTTCAAAATTCCCATGATTGAGTATTCAGTCTGGTGATATTAATGCAGGAGTTACGCCAGACAGTGAAGGAGATCAGCAGCTCTCCCCCACAGCCCGAGGACCCGGAGCGGTCCCTCGATCCGGATTCCCAAGAGGATCCGGACTTATGTGTGGAATTAATTGATGGGGTGTTTCATCAATTGAGTAAGGACAACACCTTAGTGGCCATTACGGCCGATTATCCCGGATTACTTCTAGCCTCAAAGGTAGCCGAGACCGAAGTCCTGGTATTTTTAAAGGAGATCCATCCATGCTATATTTTGAACGCTGTAGACCAATAGTGTTTCGTTTTGCAGGGGAAATCCTTCAGGCGGAGTGCTGGGGCCGTGACGGGCAGCCAACAAGGGCCGCTAAAGCCCGGCGGGCAAAAAGGAAGTGCGGACCAGATCGAGACTCCGGTGCAACGGTACGGTGCGCAAATTTCACGCCTAGGGTCTATGCCCTTAAGTCATTCTAACGCCCATGTTCTTCTTAGGAAAAAGAGAGCCCGCCGGACTATATCCACCGGCCAAACTTCAAGGCCGGGTCCAGAAGCGGAAGCAGACACGGGACGCGCGTCGGGCGTTCCTCCGATAGAGGATGCAGACGGGCTATCTGCCACCAATTCAGAGGTGGAGAGCGCCATGAACCACCGGCAGCGCCGGACTGTTCTTCAGGATGCATGTTTTTCCCCGGAGGTGTTGAACGCCTTTAATACAGGAGATGCATACCTCCGTGCCGCGCGAAATGGTCTAGCCAGGGCCACGGAGCAGTATGTAAAAGACATACGGGTGAGTAAATCTAATAGTTATATATGTCAGTAGCCCCCGAGACTTGAAATGGTTGAGATAACTGTTTTAAGGATCATGTGTTATGCAGGGTCTTACAGAGAAGAACACGCAACTGTCTGAGGAGTTGGCGGAGTGCAAGGCCCAACTCGAGGCCGCACTGGCCGCTTCAACAATTGGAAAGGAGACCCCCTCAGGTAATGTATGTTCCAAAAATAATTCCATTGCGAAGTGCAGCATGTGTTTTAATTCTGACGATAACAATGCAGATGAAGCCGGGGTAAATCCGGACAACCAACAACTCCTACGCCAGCTAAAGGCTGGCGAGAGCGTGCTGACAAGGGTGAGGCAAGAGGAGAACAAACTTCAAGACGCCAATACCCAGCTGGGCGAGGAACTAAAGGACGTTCGTATCCAGCTGTCTGCTTCCGTAAAGGAGAATCAGCGACTTTGACGCGGCATTTTTAGTAAGTGCTTGAATGAATTGTCGAAAAAAAATCGGCGAGGAAGTCGATTGACAGAGCTATGTCTGTAGGTCTGCTGACAGGTCGTCCTGCGGAGGAAATGCCCGGTTCAACGGGGGACCTTCTTCCCGAGCTGTTGCAACTGTACGAGCGAGTTCGGTAGGCAATGCAGGGCGTCGTCCAGGCTATGTGGCCATCCCTCTCCGTGCCCGAAGGCCTTGGGGATCTTGCAAAGAAGCTGGAGGGAGTGCGGCAGCGCTTCCGATTGTGGAAGATATCAGCCTGTCATCAAGGTGCCAGGGAGGCCTGGGCCATGGTGAAGACTCGGTACACGAAGGCGGACCCGAACCACATGGCCGAGGTCGGCCCTATGGGTCCGGACGGAAAGGAGATCCCTGTCAGTTTAGTATATGGCCAGGTAGGGCTGGCTGCAAAATATTCTCAACAGGACTGTAAATTAGACCGCCTGTTGGATGGTATTGAAGAAGAATATACCGAGTCGGATTGACTCTGTAATTTAAAATGACATGAAAAATGCCTTCTAGCCAGATTGTAGATCGTTTGTCATTGCGGACCTTTTCGCTTCGACCTCTGGACCCCATAGTCCGGAGTGTGTCCGAATACCCTCTCAATTATGTAAGAACCGGGGCATGCATGGAGACAAGGCATAGGGGTCATAATTGCTTTAGCAGACAAGTGCCCAACTAGTTATGTTATATTACATGGTTAGTAAGAAACAGCTTCCAGGGAGAATAGTTCCGTTAGGGGTTCCTTTCCCTGGGAGGCATGCCCTAAAGTGCATGTCCGAACTGCTAAAAAGAGCAGAAAAAGCGTCTGGGGACAGATAAATAAACAAGATAAATCATCTTTTAGTTCACCGACCGAATATTCCCTTAAGAACGCTAGCTTTCGGCTTCACCCAGTCTGAGGTACACATCCGGCTGACCCGGAAGTAACAATCGCAGAGGTGCTCCCTTTACCACCTAGCCGAACGAACGGGAACGTAGGGGTAAGCATAGGAGCCAGGCAACCCAGCTTGGCCAAAACTTAAGTCATATTGATGCATATAATGGTGTACAAAAGGTTCATGCGGAAGTGTAACGCATGTTTTGGGCATGAGGCCCATTTATATAAACTTCTGATAAAGAAGCCCCCAGGTATGATGAGCGTGGGTGGCGCGTCAAGTATGTGCGAATCGATGCGCAGGCAAGCCCCAGTGGGCTTGGGAGAAGAAAAAGGAAAAATAAAGGGGGGAAGAAGGAGAGAAATGCCAGACAACTTTAATGTGAAAAAAAATAAAAAGGGGACAGAGGAAGGAGATGAACACGGAGTCCGACGCTAGGCGTAGAATCTTCGTAGACGTTCTGCGTTCCATGGGTTCGGCTCGAGTCGGTTATCCGATGCATTTCGCAGACGGTACGCTCCGTCAGTCAGTATTTGGTCGATTATGAAGGGACCCTCCCACTTGGGCTTTAGTTTGTCTTTTTTCTTGTCCGGCAGGCGTAGAACTAGTTCACCAACGTTGTAAGTTTTGGCCCGTACTTCTCTGCTTTGATATCCTCGAGCCTGTTGTTGATAGAATGCGAAACAAGCTTTTGCCACATCGCGCTCCTCCTCCAATGCGTCCAAGCTGTCCTGCCGATCGAACTCGGCTTCTCTTTCTTTGTATATGCGCACTCGAGGTGAGTCATGTATTATGTCGCAGGGCAGAACTGCCTCTGCGTCGTATACCATAAAAAATGGTGTGAATCCGGTAGTGCGATTCGGCATGGTCCGCAGCCCCCAAAGTACGGAGTCAAGCTCTTCTACCCAGTGCGTGTTTGATTCCTTGAGGGATCGCACTAGTCTGGGTTTGATGCCGCTCATAATTAGACCATTGGCCCGTTCAACTTAACCGTTAGTTTGTGGGTAATAGACTGAAGCGTAGTCGAGCTTGATGCCCATGTTTTTGCACCAGAGTTTAACTTCGTGGCCGTAAAGTTTGTGCCATTGTCAGTTATGATGCTGTGGGGGACGCCGTAACGGTGTACGACCCTGGATATGAAGTCTATCACTGGTCCGGATTCGGCCGTCTTTACAGGCTTGGCCTCTATCCATTTGGTGAATTTGTCCACCATAACCAGTAGGTATTTTTTTCTTGTGGGTTCCTCCTTTAAGGGGTCCAACCATGTCCAGCCCCCAGACCGCAAAAGGCCAGGTAATGGGGATGGTTTGTAGGGCGGTAGGTGGCATGTGGCTTTGATTAGCGAATAATTGGCAACCGACGCATCGCTGCACTAGGTCCTGAGCGTCTGCCTGGGCCGTCGGCCAATAAAATCCGGTACGGAAGGCCTTGCTTACAAGGGCCCGGGCTGCGGCGTGGTTCCCGCCTAGTCCGGCGTGAATTTCAGCCAGAAGATTTTGCCCTTCTTCTTCGGAGATACACCTTTGCAGGACCCCGGCTGTGCTCTTCTTATAAAGCTCTCCCTCGTGGACTTTGTAGGCTTTGGATCGCCGCACTATGCAGCGGGCCTCGTTTTGGTCCTTGGGAAGTTCCTGCCTAGTTAGGTAGGCTAGGAATGGTTCTGTCCATGGGGCAATGGCTGCCATTATTGTGTGGGCTGATGGTGTTGTTTCGTTGGCAGAGCCACCAACTATGTCAGAATGTACGGTGAGGGGTAGTGTGACTATGTACGAGCTGTTGTTTCTGGACTCTCCCTCCCATGTTACGGATGGCTTGAAAAGCCTCTCTAGGAAGATGTTGGGAGGGACGGCATCGCGCTTTGCGCCGATGTGTGCCAACACGTCTGCTGCCTGGTTGTTCTCCCGGGCTATATGATGAAATTCGAGCCCCTCAAACCGGGCTGACATTTTTAAGATGGCGTTGTGATAAGCTGCCATTTTCGGATCTTTGGCGTCAAAGTCTCCATTTATTTGGGAGATCGCGAGGTTTGAGTCCCCACGGTCCTCTAGGCGCTGAATGCCCATGGAGACTGCCATCCGGAGACCATGTAGAAGGGCCTCGTATTCGGCTGCGTTGTTGGAGTCCTTGTACATTATCTGGAGTACGTATTGGATTGTATCTCCTGTAGGGGACGTCAGGACGACGCCAGCCCCCAGGCCAGCCAGCATTTTGGAGCTGTCGAAGTGCATGATCCAGTTGGAATATGTGTCGTACTCTTTAGGGAGCTCGGCTTCGGTCCATTCGGCGATGAAGTCAGCCAAAACCTGCGATTTGATAGCTCACCGTGGCTTGTAAATTATATCGAACGGGAGGAGCTCGATGGCCCATTTGGCAATCCAGCCCATTGCGTCGCGGTTATTTATAATGTCATTAAGGGGTACTTCGGATGCCACTGTTATTGAACACTCTTGAAAATAGTGTCGCAACTTCCGGGATGCCATGAACACCGCATATGCTATCTTCTGATAATGCGGGTACCGTGACTTGCATGGGGTTAAGACAATGGACACGTAGTAAACCGGTTTTTGGAGAGGAAACTTGTGTCCGTCCGTTTCTCGTTCGACGACGAGTACCGCGCTTACAACTTGATGGGTTGCCGTGATGTATAGTAGCATAGGTTCGCTCGTGTTGGGCACGGCCAGGACCAGATTTGTTGCCAGTACGGCTTTGATTTCTTCGAGTCCAGCCGTGGCGGCATCCATCCACTCGAAGTGCTCGGTGCACCGCAGGAGGCGATAAAGGGGTAATGCCTTTTCTCCTAAGCGGGAGATAAAGCGGCTTAGAGCCGCCATGCATCCGGTCATTTTTTGTATTTGCTTGAGGTCTTTTGGGATATCCAATTGCGACAGAGCTCGGATCTTGGCCGGGTTTGCTTTGATTCCTCTACCGGATACAATGAAGCCCAAGAGCTTTCCGGCTGGCACGCCGAAAACGCATTTTTCTGGGTTGAGCCTAATGTCATATGTGCGGAGGTTGTCGAACGTGAGCTCAAGTCGTCTACTAAAGTTTTGACATGTTTGGATTTGATGACCACGTCATCTACATATGCTTCAACTGTTTTGCCGATCTGGTTGGCTAGACATGTCTGGATCATGCGCTGATATGTTGCACCGGCGTTTTTGAGCCCGAAGGGCATCCCGTTGAAGCAGAATGGGCCGTACGGGGTGATGAATGCCGTTGCGGCTTGGTCTGACTCTGCCATCTTGATTTGGTGGTAGCCAGAGTATGCGTCGAGGAAACACAATGAATCATGTCCTGCAGTAGCGTCGATGATTTGATCAATTCAGGGGAGCGGGACAGGATCCTTTAGGCAGGCCTTATTTAGGTCTTTGAAGTCGACACATAGGCGCCAGTGTTTGTCCTTTTTTGGTACCATTACCAGGTTTGCTAGCTAGTCCGGATGTTTTATATCTCTAATGAATCTGGCTTCCAGTAGTTTTCCTAGCTCATCTCCCATGGCTTGTCTCTTGGGTTCGGAGAAACGCCGCAAAGTCTGCTTGACGGGTTTAAACCCCTTTAGGATGTTCAGGCTGTGCTCTGCCAGCCTGCATGGGATTCCTGGCATGTCTGAAGGGTGCCAGGCAAAAATGTCCCAATTTTCTCATAGGAATTCTCTAAGTGTGGCATCTACATCGGGTTTTAGTTGTGCCCCGATGGATGCCGTTTTTGTGGGGTCCGTTGGATGGACCGGGAATTTGACTATTTCGTCCGCTGATTTGAAGGAGGTGGACTTGGGTCTCTTATCGAGTATCACATCATCCCTGTCCACCATGGAGCGCAACACAGTTAGTTCCTCGGCCGCTAGGGCTTCGGATAATGCCTCTAGGGCCAGTGCGGCTGTCTTGTTTTCGGCGCGGAGCGCTGTGTCCAGATCACTTACAAGAGTGATGATTCCGTTGGGTCCGGGCATTTTGAGCTTCATGTACCCATAATGGGGTATGGCTTGGAAAATTGTAAATGATTCTCGCCCTAGCAGAGCGTGGTATCCGCTGCTGAACGGGGCCACTTGAAATGTGACCTCCTCGGATCTGTAATTATCCGGTGTGCCGAACACCACATCCAGTGTGATTTTTCCCGAACAACACGCTTCCCGGCTTGGTATTATTCCTCTGAAGGTTGTGTTGCTTCGCTCAATGCGACTCCAGTCTATTTCCATTTTTCGCAGGGTTGTCACATCCCTAATTCTGGTATGCTCGAGGCTAGCTAGTCATTTGTGCATCATGTTTAAATTCCATTTAATTTTGAAATGGGGATTTGTGAAACCCTCAGAATCATCTCTGAAAATGACCCAAATAAAAATTGTTCCAAAAAGGTCCAAGAAAATGTTCATGTTGCTCTCTGAAAATATTGGTCAGAGGTAAAATTCAAACAAATATTTTAGGAGCTCATGGATATTTATTTTGGCCATTTGGATTAATCCGATAATTATTTGCATTGGATATATATATGTCATATATATAATATATGTCCAAAAATTATGCCATTTGCTGAGGAGCTCTGGAATAATATAGGTAGCTCCTGCAAAAATTGGCATAAGGTAATAGAAAAAGAAAAAGAAATAAAAGGGGAAAACCTTACCCGGGCCACTTACCTGTGCAGCCCAGCGGCCCAACGGGCTGGCCCAGCCGACTGGCCAGCGCCAGTCGTCCCCCTCCTCACGCCAGAGGGACAGAGCACGTGGTCGCCGCATGCCGCGCGCATGCGCGCCACGGCAGCTGCCTGCCTGCCCTCTCCCCTCTTCGCCTGGCCGTCCCGAACGTCGCCACGCGCCGCCCCAGTCCTCCCCCACTCTCTCTCGCTCTCCCTCCTCCCCTGGACCTCTCCCTCTCCCCGCGCCCAAAGCGCTACTGCCGCCGCAGCTCACCGCCGACGCGCTTCCCGCCGTCCCCTCGCCCCTCCGTAGAGTCCACGAGCTCCGCCACGACTCCCTCGTCCTCTCCGTCAAGCCACAAGACGCCGGACGCCCTGTGGAGCAGCCGTCGCCATCATCTTACTCCTCGGACGCCGCCGACCGCCGACTCCGATTCACCGTCTTCAGCGCCTCCCCGAGCCCACTGGCCTGCTCAGCAACTCCGCCGTGAGCTCCTCTCCGTTTCCCCCCTGTTTTCCTCTCTTCTCCCCCTCATCCCGCGACGTAGCCATCGTTTCCACCATAGCCGTGCTCCAGCCGCCGCCCCGAGCTCCGCTCCGGCGAGCTCCGGTGCCCCCGCGGCTTCCCGTCTGCTTCCCTGGAAGCGGGAGAGCACGGGCTACGCCCCGGTTCTCTCAGACGCCGCCCCCGTGGCCCCCAACGCGGACGCCGCCGCATCCTGAGGTCGCCGCCGACGACCTCGCCGGCCTGACGGGTGGGCCCCGTCGGCCAGGTGATTAGCTTAGTGCTAATCACCGCCTAACTAACCACTGACACTGACAGTGGGCCCCAGCGCCACTAATCTTTTAATTAGGATTAAACTAACCCCTGTTTAACCCCCTGTCACTGACGTGTGGACCCCACACGTCAGGTCTGACCCTGGTCAGCCCCGGTTGACCTGCTGACGTCGTGCTGACGTCATGCTGGCGCAATAATATATTTTCTGGAATTAAAATAAATCAGGAAATTCCAGAAAATGTTCAAAACTTCAAAAATTCATATCAATTCAACCGTAGCTCAGATTGAAATAAATTATATATGAATAATTATCAGAAAAATGCAACCTATCCTTCTGTACCAGTTTCATGCATGAAAAACCAAGTTATACCTGCTGTATAAGTGAAACACTAAAATGGCTTATATAAAGAGCTTATTTGGAGATGCATTTGAACCTTTGGTTCAAATGGATTTCAAACCAAATGAATACTAGTTGCATTAGCTCAAACAGCATCACATCTTCATGCCATGTTCATGCATCATATTGTTGCATATGCTTGTGTATTGATTGTTGGCACCGTTCCTTCTCGATAGGTCCTGCTCCGGAGACCGTTCCAGAGTACCTGTCTAAGGAGCAGTGCCCCCTTGTTGATCTACCAGGCAAGCAAACCCCCTTGTTCATTCCGATACACTCCTACTCTCTCTCTCCTGCTCTCAGTTATTGCATTAGGACAACAATGATTCATCTGCTACTTTGTGCTGCGGTAGTTGAACCCATTCCTCTGCATGACCTGTCATTGCCACAGTAAATAGTTGAAACCCACTAGCATGTGTAGGAGTTGATTGAAGCCATTGTTGTGTTCCTACCATGCTATGCCTGCTACTGCTTAGAGTTGTGTCAGGTCTGATTCATTGGGAATGAATTGGAGTGTTATGATATGTTCTGGTGCTGAGAGTTAAGTGTGTGAACACGATTTGGTAAAGGTAGCGGTGAGAGGACATGTAGGAGTACATGTTGGGTTGTCTCACTGGAACCGTCCTTAAGCACTGAGTTCTGTGTATGTTGTCCAATGACTCGATACTACCACACATTGGGTTCCGGTAACTCGACCCCTCTCGACTTATTAACCTACTTGATCTTTGTCCAGGAGTCGCAACTAGTTTCTGGTGTTTGTAGGCAGTGTTAGTAGTCTACCAAGTGGCACCCGGCCAGGTGGGCTTGGGACAGACTAGGCACAAGTGGCACAGTGTACCAAGCGTAGATCCATCCGGCGAGGTGGGCTTGGGAACCCTGCACACATCGTTTTGGGCCGTGAGTGAAACCCCGGCCGGATCTCCTTGCGGATGGAACCCGAATAGGCGATAAACCTGGATTAGAGTCTTGTGTGGTTAGTCAGGTCGTGGCCGACTCCCTCGCCAGGCTTCCGCTTGAAGGTTGCCGAGATACATGACGTGTACATGGCGGTAAGTGGCGAGAGCGTGTGTGAAGAAGTACACCCCTGCAGGGTTAACATGATCTATTCGAATAGCCGGGTCCGCGGTTATGGACTTCTTGGATGCTTACATGGTACATAGACAACTTGAAGTGGATACTCTAAAATGCTCAATACAAGTGTGAGTGCTATGGATGGCCTTCTCGTAGGGAGACGGGGATGAATCCATAGTAGTGTATTGTGTGGTGATTAGTGGACTCGTGTACGTTGTCTCACCTCAAGAAGTTCTGGTAGTCGTAGAACAGGATAGCTACAGAGTCAAAGCTGGCTTGCTGCAACTAAACCCCACATTACCCTCTTGATATAAATGCATGTATGATAGGATCTGATGTAAGTCTTGCTGAGTACCTTTGTACTCATGTTGCTTTATTTATGTTTTTGCAGCGGAAACTTCGATCTTACTAGTGTTCTCGTGGACTTTGACAAGTAGCTTGTACCTCAGCTACGATCTTGATCGGATATTGTAGTTAGTCAGGCTCTTCAGCCTTTTTTCATTTGTAGATGTCTGTACCCAGACATGTAATGCTTCCGCTTGTTGCTTGTATGCTCTGTATGATGGGTCGTGTGACCCCTGTTTGCAATAAATGCTATGATGGCTCTTTGAGCCTTATCTATATGAGTTGTTGAGTTATGCTGTGATGCCATGTTGTACAACACATACTTGCATGTTATGCGTACGTGTAATGTGTATTGCTATGTGTGGGATCTGACTATCTAGTTGTTTATCCTTAGTAGCCTCTCTTACCCGGAAATGTCTCCTAGTGCTTCCACTGAGCCCTGGTAGCTTGCTACTGCTCCGAATCACTTAGGCTGGCCGGCATGTGTCCTTCTTCGTTCCTGTGTCTGTCCCTTCGGGGAAATGTCACGCGGTGTCTACCGGAGTCCTGTTAGCCTGCTACAGCCCGGTTTACCGGAGTCCTGCTAGCCCAGTTGCTACAGCCCGGATTCACTCACTGATGACCGACACGTTCGTTGCTGGGTCATGTATGCATGTCCCTGTAAGTTAGTGCCACTTTGGGTTCACGACTAGCCATGTCAGCCCGGGTTCTTTGTCATATGGATGCTAGCGACACTATCATATACGTGTGCCAAAAGGCGCAAACGGTCCCGGGCATGGTAAGGCGACACCCGTGGGAATACCGTGCGTGAGGCCGCAAAGTGATATGAGGTGTTACATGCTAGATCGGTGTGGCATAGAATCGGGGTCCTGACAAGGGTTTCCTCCTAGATGAGGTTAAGTCCGCTACCGCCGTCCATGAGTACCTTTGTAAGTCGGAAGCCGTCCACTATCGGACTGAGGACCAGTGCGGCTGGTGCTCGGGCTGTCCGGAATTTAGGTTCGTCACTGGCATTAAAAGTAATAGCCGTGTCACTCCATGGGTTTATTGTTTCTACTTGGTAGACTTCGGCAAGGTTGCGGAGGGTTCGTTTCCTCGCGTTGTTTGATGCGAAGGTGTAACACCCCGGATGTAACTTTCCATCTTTGTATCTCCAACTCTTGCCATTTTCGGCTATGTGATATGATATTCCCTCCGTGGTTGGGTTTTTGTCTTTTGTTTTGCATTTTATTCATGCCATGCATCTCATATCATGTCATCATGTGCATTTCATTTTGCATACGTGTTCGTCTCATGCATCCGAGCATTTTTCCCGTTGTCCGTTTCGCAATCTGACACTCCCACATGCACCGGCGCACCCTCCTCTTGTCTCTTTTAGTGTGCGGGTGTTGAACGTTCTCGGAATGGACCGAGCCTTGCCAAGTGGCCCTGGTATAGCACCGGTAGACCACCTGTCAAGTTTCGGGTCATTTGGAGCTCGTTTGGTCCTCCAACGGTTAACCGCACAACCGCAAAGGCCTCTTTTGTGTTACAGCCCAACACCCCTCCAAAACAGCCCAATAACACATCTAAGTCACTTCCATGCTCTCCGTCGTCGGATCACGATCGTGTGGGCGAAAACCGCACCTCATTTGGACACTCCTAGCTCCCTCTACCTATAAATATGTGCTTCCCCCCGGATTTTTCGCAGTCCAACCCTAGCCCCGCTCCTCTCCGCGCCGCCGGACACGTCCGGACGGAGCCGGACGCGTCCGCCGCCGCGCCCCGGGCGAATCGGCTCCCGCCACGTGGCAGCTCCGCCGTCCCAGCGCTGCCGGCCCGCCA